>NW_026960798.1:0-40726 GCF_021018805.1 Prinia subflava | reverse complement strand
AAACAAGCAATTTAGATCCTAAAACCTTTGCTCTTGCTCTGCAGACGAGGAATACACCAACTGGTACAAAATATACTTCACTTGTGGAAAAGGGGCAAGAAAGTGTCTGCAGCAGCTTCTCTGCTTGCTGAAAACACAGGGAACAAACAGGGTTTGTGTCTTGAGAAAACCAACACAGCAACAGCAAAGCACAGTGTTCTACATATCTCTTCCAAGGAAATCAAGCAATTTAGGTCCTAAAACCTTTGCTCCTGCTCTCCAGACGAGGAATACACCAACTGGTACAAAATATACTTCACTAGTGGAAAAGGAGCAAGAAAGTGTCTGCAGCAGCTTCTCTGCTTGCTGAAAACACAGAGAACAAACAGGGCTTGTGTCTTGAGAAAACAAACACAGCAACCGAAAACCATAGTGTTCTACATAGCTCTTCCATGGAAAACAAGCAATTTAGATCCTAAAACCTTTGCTCTTGCTCTGCAGACGAGGAATACACCAACTGGTACAAAATATACTTCACTTGTGGAAAAGGGGCAAGAAAGTGTCTGCAGCAGCTTTTCTGCTCGCTGGAAACACATACAACTAACAAGACTTGTGTCTTGAGAAAACCAACACAGTAACAGCAAAGCACAGTGTTCTACATATCTCTTCCAAGGAAATCAAGCAATTTAGGTCCTAAAACCTTTGCTCCTGCTCTCCAGACGAGGAATACACCAACTGGTACAAAATATACGTCAGTAGTGGAGAAAGCAGGTACGTGTCTTCAAGAGCTTCTCTGCTCGCTGCAAGTACAGAGAACAAACAGGGTTTGTTTCTTGAGAAAACCAACACAGCAACAGCAAAGCATAGTGTTCTACAGAGCTCTTCCATGGAAATCAAGCAATTTAGGTCCTAACACATTTGCTCTTGCTTTGCAGACGAGGAACACACCAACTGGTACAAAATATACTTCACTTGTGGAAAAGGGGCAAGAAAGTGTCTGCAGCAGCTTCTCTGCTTGCTGCAAACACAGACAACCAACAGGACTTGTGTCTTGAGAAAACCAACACAGCAACAGCAAAGCATAGTGTTCTACAGAGCTCTTCCATGGAAAACAAGCAATTTAGATCCTAAAACCTTTGCTATTGCTCTGCAGAAGAGGAATACACCAACTGGTACAAAATATACTTCACTTGTGGAAAAGGGGCAAGAAAGTGTCTGCAGCAGCTTTTCTGCTCGCTGGAAACACATACAACCAACAAGACTTGTGTCTTGAGAAAACCAACACAGTAACAGCAAAGCATAGTGTTCTACAGAGCTCTTCCATGGAAATCAAGCAATTTTAGTCCTAAAACCTTTGCTCTTGCTTTGCAGACGAGGAACACACCAACTGGTACAAAATATACGTCAGTAGTGGAGAAAGCAGGTACGTGTCTTCAAGAGCTTCTCTGCTTGCTGAAAACACAGGGAACAAACAGGGCTTGTGTGTTTAGAAAACCAACACAGCAACAGCAAAGCATAGTGTTCTTAATAGCTCTTCCAATGAAATCAAGCAATTTAGGTCCTAACACATTTGCTCTTGCTTTGCAGACGAGGAACACACCAACTGGTACAAAATATACTTCACTTGTAAAAAGGGGCAAGAAAGTGTCTGCAGCAGCTTCTCTGCTTGCTGCAAACACAGACAACCAACAGGACTTGTGTCTTGAGAAAACCAACACAGCAACAGCAAAGCATAGTGTTCTACAGAGCTCTTCCATGGAAAACAAGCAATTTAGATCCTAAAACCTTTGCTCTTGCTCTGCAGAAGAGGAATACACCAACTGGTACAAAATATACTTCACTTGTGGAAAAGGGGCAAGAAAGTGTCTGCAGCAGCTTTTCTGCTCGCTGGAAACACATACAACCAACAAGACTTGTGTCTTGAGAAAACCAACACAGTAACAGCAAAGCATAGTGTTCTACAGAGCTCTTCCATGGAAATCAAGCAATTTTAGTCCTAAAACCTTTGCTCTTGCTTTGCAGACGAGGAACACACCAACTGGTACAAAATATACGTCAGTAGTGGAGAAAGCAGGTACGTGTCTTCAAGAGCTTCTCTGCTTGCTGAAAACACAGGGAACAAACAGGGCTTGTGTGTTTAGAAAACCAACACAGCAACAGCAAAGCATAGTGTTCTTAATAGCTCTTCCAATGAAATCAAGCAATTTAGGTCCTAACACATTTGCTCTTGCTTTGCAGACGAGGAACACACCAACTGGTACAAAATATACTTCACTTGTAAAAAGGGGCAAGAAAGTGTCTGCAGCAGCTTCTCTGCTTGCTGCAAACACAGACAACCAACAGGACTTGTGTCTTGAGAAAACCAACACAGCAACAGCAAAGCATAGTGTTCTACATAGCTCTTCCATGGAAAACAAGCAATTTAGATCCTAAAACCTTTGCTCTTGCTCTGCAGACGAGGAATACACCAACTGGTACAAAATATACTTCACTTGTGGAAAAGGGGCAAGAAACTGTCTGCAGCAGCTTCTCTGCTTGCTGCAAACACAGACAACCAACAGGACTTGTGTCTTGAGAAAACCAACACAGCAACAGCAAAGCATAGTGTTCTACATAGCTCTTCCATGGAAAACAAGCAATTTAGATCCTAAAACCTTTGCTCTTGCTCTGCAGACGAGGAATACACCAACTGGTACAAAATATACTTCACTTGTGGAAAAGGGGCAAGAAAGTGTCTGCAGCAGCTTCTCTGCTTGCTGAAAACACAGGGAACAAACAGGGTTTGTGTCTTGAGAAAACCAACACAGCAACAGCAAAGCACAGTGTTCTACATATCTCTTCCAAGGAAATCAAGCAATTTAGGTCCTAAAACCTTTGCTCTTGCTCTGCAGACAAGGAATACACCAACTGGTACAAAATATACTTCACTTGTGGAAAAGGGGCAAGAAAGTGTCTGCAGCAGCTTCTCTGCTTGCTGAAAACACAGGGAACAAACAGGGTTTGTGTCTTTAGAAAACCAACACAGCAACAGCAAAGCATAGTGTTCTACATAGCTCTTCCATGGAAAACAAGCAATTTAGATCCTAAAACCTTTGCTCTTGCTCTGCAGACGAGGAATACACCAACTGGTACAAAATATACTTCACTTGTGGAAAAGGGGCAAGAAAGTGTCTGCAGCAGCTTCTCTGCTTGCTGAAAACACAGGGAACAAACAGGGTTTGTGTCTTGAGAAAACCAACACAGCAACAGCAAAGCACAGTGTTCTACATATCTCTTCCAAGGAAATCAAGCAATTTAGGTCCTAAAACCTTTGCTCCTGCTCTCCAGACGAGGAATACACCAACTGGTACAAAATATACTTCACTAGTGGAAAAGGAGCAAGAAAGTGTCTGCAGCAGCTTCTCTGCTTGCTGAAAACACAGAGAACAAACAGGGCTTGTGTCTTGAGAAAACAAACACAGCAACCGAAAACCATAGTGTTCTACATAGCTCTTCCATGGAAAACAAGCAATTTAGATCCTAAAACCTTTGCTCTTGCTCTGCAGACGAGGAATACACCAACTGGTACAAAATATACTTCACTTGTGGAAAAGGGGCAAGAAAGTGTCTGCAGCAGCTTTTCTGCTCGCTGGAAACACATACAACTAACAAGACTTGTGTCTTGAGAAAACCAACACAGTAACAGCAAAGCACAGTGTTCTACATATCTCTTCCAAGGAAATCAAGCAATTTAGGTCCTAAAACCTTTGCTCCTGCTCTCCAGACGAGGAATACACCAACTGGTACAAAATATACGTCAGTAGTGGAGAAAGCAGGTACGTGTCTTCAAGAGCTTCTCTGCTCGCTGCAAGTACAGAGAACAAACAGGGTTTGTTTCTTGAGAAAACCAACACAGCAACAGCAAAGCATAGTGTTCTACAGAGCTCTTCCATGGAAATCAAGCAATTTAGGTCCTAACACATTTGCTCTTGCTTTGCAGACGAGGAACACACCAACTGGTACAAAATATACTTCACTTGTGGAAAAGGGGCAAGAAAGTGTCTGCAGCAGCTTCTCTGCTTGCTGCAAACACAGACAACCAACAGGACTTGTGTCTTGAGAAAACCAACACAGCAACAGCAAAGCATAGTGTTCTACAGAGCTCTTCCATGGAAAACAAGCAATTTAGATCCTAAAACCTTTGCTATTGCTCTGCAGAAGAGGAATACACCAACTGGTACAAAATATACTTCACTTGTGGAAAAGGGGCAAGAAAGTGTCTGCAGCAGCTTTTCTGCTCGCTGGAAACACATACAACCAACAAGACTTGTGTCTTGAGAAAACCAACACAGTAACAGCAAAGCATAGTGTTCTACAGAGCTCTTCCATGGAAATCAAGCAATTTTAGTCCTAAAACCTTTGCTCTTGCTTTGCAGACGAGGAACACACCAACTGGTACAAAATATACGTCAGTAGTGGAGAAAGCAGGTACGTGTCTTCAAGAGCTTCTCTGCTTGCTGAAAACACAGGGAACAAACAGGGCTTGTGTGTTTAGAAAACCAACACAGCAACAGCAAAGCATAGTGTTCTTAATAGCTCTTCCAATGAAATCAAGCAATTTAGGTCCTAACACATTTGCTCTTGCTTTGCAGACGAGGAACACACCAACTGGTACAAAATATACTTCACTTGTAAAAAGGGGCAAGAAAGTGTCTGCAGCAGCTTCTCTGCTTGCTGCAAACACAGACAACCAACAGGACTTGTGTCTTGAGAAAACCAACACAGCAACAGCAAAGCATAGTGTTCTACATAGCTCTTCCATGGAAAACAAGCAATTTAGATCCTAAAACCTTTGCTCTTGCTCTGCAGACGAGGAATACACCAACTGGTACAAAATATACTTCACTTGTGGAAAAGGGGCAAGAAACTGTCTGCAGCAGCTTCTCTGCTTGCTGCAAACACAGACAACCAACAGGACTTGTGTCTTGAGAAAACCAACACAGCAACAGCAAAGCATAGTGTTCTACATAGCTCTTCCATGGAAAACAAGCAATTTAGATCCTAAAACCTTTGCTCTTGCTCTGCAGACGAGGAATACACCAACTGGTACAAAATATACTTCACTTGTGGAAAAGGGGCAAGAAAGTGTCTGCAGCAGCTTCTCTGCTTGCTGAAAACACAGGGAACAAACAGGGTTTGTGTCTTGAGAAAACCAACACAGCAACAGCAAAGCACAGTGTTCTACATATCTCTTCCAAGGAAATCAAGCAATTTAGGTCCTAAAACCTTTGCTCTTGCTCTGCAGACAAGGAATACACCAACTGGTACAAAATATACTTCACTTGTGGAAAAGGGGCAAGAAAGTGTCTGCAGCAGCTTCTCTGCTTGCTGAAAACACAGGGAACAAACAGGGTTTGTGTCTTTAGAAAACCAACACAGCAACAGCAAAGCATAGTGTTCTACATAGCTCTTCCATGGAAAACAAGCAATTTAGATCCTAAAACCTTTGCTCTTGCTCTGCAGACGAGGAATACACCAACTGGTACAAAATATACTTCACTTGTGGAAAAGGGGCAAGAAAGTGTCTGCAGCAGCTTCTCTGCTTGCTGAAAACACAGGGAACAAACAGGGTTTGTGTCTTGAGAAAACCAACACAGCAACAGCAAAGCACAGTGTTCTACATATCTCTTCCAAGGAAATCAAGCAATTTAGGTCCTAAAACCTTTGCTCCTGCTCTCCAGACGAGGAATACACCAACTGGTACAAAATATACTTCACTAGTGGAAAAGGAGCAAGAAAGTGTCTGCAGCAGCTTCTCTGCTTGCTGAAAACACAGAGAACAAACAGGGCTTGTGTCTTGAGAAAACAAACACAGCAACCGAAAACCATAGTGTTCTACATAGCTCTTCCATGGAAAACAAGCAATTTAGATCCTAAAACCTTTGCTCTTGCTCTGCAGACGAGGAATACACCAACTGGTACAAAATATACTTCACTTGTGGAAAAGGGGCAAGAAAGTGTCTGCAGCAGCTTTTCTGCTCGCTGGAAACACATACAACTAACAAGACTTGTGTCTTGAGAAAACCAACACAGTAACAGCAAAGCACAGTGTTCTACATATCTCTTCCAAGGAAATCAAGCAATTTAGGTCCTAAAACCTTTGCTCCTGCTCTCCAGACGAGGAATACACCAACTGGTACAAAATATACGTCAGTAGTGGAGAAAGCAGGTACGTGTCTTCAAGAGCTTCTCTGCTCGCTGCAAGTACAGAGAACAAACAGGGTTTGTTTCTTGAGAAAACCAACACAGCAACAGCAAAGCATAGTGTTCTACAGAGCTCTTCCATGGAAATCAAGCAATTTAGGTCCTAACACATTTGCTCTTGCTTTGCAGACGAGGAACACACCAACTGGTACAAAATATACTTCACTTGTGGAAAAGGGGCAAGAAAGTGTCTGCAGCAGCTTCTCTGCTTGCTGCAAACACAGACAACCAACAGGACTTGTGTCTTGAGAAAACCAACACAGCAACAGCAAAGCATAGTGTTCTACAGAGCTCTTCCATGGAAAACAAGCAATTTAGATCCTAAAACCTTTGCTATTGCTCTGCAGAAGAGGAATACACCAACTGGTACAAAATATACTTCACTTGTGGAAAAGGGGCAAGAAAGTGTCTGCAGCAGCTTTTCTGCTCGCTGGAAACACATACAACCAACAAGACTTGTGTCTTGAGAAAACCAACACAGTAACAGCAAAGCATAGTGTTCTACAGAGCTCTTCCATGGAAATCAAGCAATTTTAGTCCTAAAACCTTTGCTCTTGCTTTGCAGACGAGGAACACACCAACTGGTACAAAATATACGTCAGTAGTGGAGAAAGCAGGTACGTGTCTTCAAGAGCTTCTCTGCTTGCTGAAAACACAGGGAACAAACAGGGCTTGTGTGTTTAGAAAACCAACACAGCAACAGCAAAGCATAGTGTTCTACATAGCTCTTCCAATGAAATCAAGCAATTTAGGTCCTAACACATTTGCTCTTGCTTTGCAGACGAGGAACACACCAACTGGTACAAAATATACTTCACTTGTAAAAAGGGGCAAGAAAGTGTCTGCAGCAGCTTCTCTGCTTGCTGCAAACACAGACAACCAACAGGACTTGTGTCTTGAGAAAACCAACACAGCAACAGCAAAGCATAGTGTTCTACAGAGCTCTTCCATGGAAAACAAGCAATTTAGATCCTAAAACCTTTGCTCTTGCTCTGCAGAAGAGGAATACACCAACTGGTACAAAATATACTTCACTTGTGGAAAAGGGGCAAGAAAGTGTCTGCAGCAGCTTTTCTGCTCGCTGGAAACACATACAACCAACAAGACTTGTGTCTTGAGAAAACCAACACAGTAACAGCAAAGCATAGTGTTCTACAGAGCTCTTCCATGGAAATCAAGCAATTTTAGTCCTAAAACCTTTGCTCTTGCTTTGCAGACGAGGAACACACCAACTGGTACAAAATATACGTCAGTAGTGGAGAAAGCAGGTACGTGTCTTCAAGAGCTTCTCTGCTTGCTGAAAACACAGGGAACAAACAGGGCTTGTGTGTTTAGAAAACCAACACAGCAACAGCAAAGCATAGTGTTCTTAATAGCTCTTCCAAGGAAATCAAGCAATTTAGGTACTAAAACCTTTGCTCTTGCTCTGCAGACAAGGAATACACCAACTGGTACAAAATATCCTTCACTTGTGGAAAAGGGGCAAGAAAGTGTCTGCAGCAGCTTCTCTGCTTGCTGAAAACACAGGGAACAAACAGGGTTTGTGTCTTTAGAAAACCAACACAGCAACAGCAAAGCATAGTGTTCTACATAGCTCTTCCATGGAAAACAAGCAATTTTGATCCTAAAACCTTTGCTCTTGCTCTGCAGACGAGGAATACACCAACTGGTACAAAATATACTTCACTTGTGGAAAAGGGGCAAGAAAGTGTCTGCAGCAGCTTCTCTGCTTGCTGAAAACACAGGGAACAAACAGGGTTTGTGTCTTGAGAAAACCAACACAGCAACAGCAAAGCACAGTGTTCTACATATCTCTTCCAAGGAAATCAAGCAATTTAGGTCCTAAAACCTTGGCTCCTGCTCTCCAGACGAGGAATACACCAACTGGTACAAAATATACTTCACTAGTGGAAAAGGAGCAAGAAAGTGTCTGCAGCAGCTTCTCTGCTTGCTGAAAACACAGGGAACAAACAGGGTTTGTGTCTTTAGAAAACCAACACAGCAACAGCAAAGCATAGTGTTCTACATAGCTCTTCCATGGAAAACAAGCAATTTAGATCCTAAAACCTTTGCTCTTGCTCTGCAGACGAGGAATACACCAACTGGTACAAAATATACTTCACTTGTGGAAAAGGGGCAAGAAAGTGTCTGCAGCAGCTTCTCTGCTTGCTGAAAACACAGGGAACAAACAGGGTTTGTGTCTTGAGAAAACCAACACAGCAACAGCAAAGCACAGTGTTCTACATATCTCTTCCATGGAAATCAAGCAATTTAAGTCCTAAAACCTTTGCTCTTGCTTTGCAGACGAGGAACACACCAACTGGTACAAAATATACTTCACTTGTGGAAAAGGGGCAAGAAAGTGTCTGCAGCAGCTTTTCTGCTCGCTGGAAACACATACAACCAACAAGACTTGTGTCTTGAGAAAACCAACACAGTAACAGCAAAGCATAGTGTTCTACAGAGCTCTTCCATGGAAATCAAGCAATTTTAGTCCTAAAACCTTTGCTCTTGCTTTGCAGACGAGGAACACACCAACTGGTACAAAATATACGTCAGTAGTGGAGAAAGCAGGTACGTGTCTTCAAGAGCTTCTCTGCTTGCTGAAAACACAGGGAACAAACAGGGCTTGTGTGTTTAGAAAACCAACACAGCAACAGCAAAGCATAGTGTTCTTAATAGCTCTTCCAATGAAATCAAGCAATTTAGGTCCTAACACATTTGCTCTTGCTTTGCAGACGAGGAACACACCAACTGGTACAAAATATACTTCACTTGTAAAAAGGGGCAAGAAAGTGTCTGCAGCAGCTTCTCTGCTTGCTGCAAACACAGACAACCAACAGGACTTGTGTCTTGAGAAAACCAACACAGCAACAGCAAAGCATAGTGTTCTACATAGCTCTTCCATGGAAAACAAGCAATTTAGATCCTAAAACCTTTGCTCTTGCTCTGCAGACGAGGAATACACCAACTGGTACAAAATATACTTCACTTGTGGAAAAGGGGCAAGAAACTGTCTGCAGCAGCTTCTCTGCTTGCTGCAAACACAGACAACCAACAGGACTTGTGTCTTGAGAAAACCAACACAGCAACAGCAAAGCATAGTGTTCTACATAGCTCTTCCATGGAAAACAAGCAATTTAGATCCTAAAACCTTTGCTCTTGCTCTGCAGACGAGGAATACACCAACTGGTACAAAATATACTTCACTTGTGGAAAAGGGGCAAGAAAGTGTCTGCAGCAGCTTCTCTGCTTGCTGAAAACACAGGGAACAAACAGGGTTTGTGTCTTGAGAAAACCAACACAGCAACAGCAAAGCACAGTGTTCTACATATCTCTTCCAAGGAAATCAAGCAATTTAGGTCCTAAAACCTTTGCTCTTGCTCTGCAGACAAGGAATACACCAACTGGTACAAAATATACTTCACTTGTGGAAAAGGGGCAAGAAAGTGTCTGCAGCAGCTTCTCTGCTTGCTGAAAACACAGGGAACAAACAGGGTTTGTGTCTTTAGAAAACCAACACAGCAACAGCAAAGCATAGTGTTCTACATAGCTCTTCCATGGAAAACAAGCAATTTAGATCCTAAAACCTTTGCTCTTGCTCTGCAGACGAGGAATACACCAACTGGTACAAAATATACTTCACTTGTGGAAAAGGGGCAAGAAAGTGTCTGCAGCAGCTTCTCTGCTTGCTGAAAACACAGGGAACAAACAGGGTTTGTGTCTTGAGAAAACCAACACAGCAACAGCAAAGCACAGTGTTCTACATATCTCTTCCAAGGAAATCAAGCAATTTAGGTCCTAAAACCTTTGCTCCTGCTCTCCAGACGAGGAATACACCAACTGGTACAAAATATACTTCACTAGTGGAAAAGGAGCAAGAAAGTGTCTGCAGCAGCTTCTCTGCTTGCTGAAAACACAGAGAACAAACAGGGCTTGTGTCTTGAGAAAACAAACACAGCAACCGAAAACCATAGTGTTCTACATAGCTCTTCCATGGAAAACAAGCAATTTAGATCCTAAAACCTTTGCTCTTGCTCTGCAGACGAGGAATACACCAACTGGTACAAAATATACTTCACTTGTGGAAAAGGGGCAAGAAAGTGTCTGCAGCAGCTTTTCTGCTCGCTGGAAACACATACAACTAACAAGACTTGTGTCTTGAGAAAACCAACACAGTAACAGCAAAGCACAGTGTTCTACATATCTCTTCCAAGGAAATCAAGCAATTTAGGTCCTAAAACCTTTGCTCCTGCTCTCCAGACGAGGAATACACCAACTGGTACAAAATATACGTCAGTAGTGGAGAAAGCAGGTACGTGTCTTCAAGAGCTTCTCTGCTCGCTGCAAGTACAGAGAACAAACAGGGTTTGTTTCTTGAGAAAACCAACACAGCAACAGCAAAGCATAGTGTTCTACAGAGCTCTTCCATGGAAATCAAGCAATTTAGGTCCTAACACATTTGCTCTTGCTTTGCAGACGAGGAACACACCAACTGGTACAAAATATACTTCACTTGTGGAAAAGGGGCAAGAAAGTGTCTGCAGCAGCTTCTCTGCTTGCTGCAAACACAGACAACCAACAGGACTTGTGTCTTGAGAAAACCAACACAGCAACAGCAAAGCATAGTGTTCTACAGAGCTCTTCCATGGAAAACAAGCAATTTAGATCCTAAAACCTTTGCTATTGCTCTGCAGAAGAGGAATACACCAACTGGTACAAAATATACTTCACTTGTGGAAAAGGGGCAAGAAAGTGTCTGCAGCAGCTTTTCTGCTCGCTGGAAACACATACAACCAACAAGACTTGTGTCTTGAGAAAACCAACACAGTAACAGCAAAGCATAGTGTTCTACAGAGCTCTTCCATGGAAATCAAGCAATTTTAGTCCTAAAACCTTTGCTCTTGCTTTGCAGACGAGGAACACACCAACTGGTACAAAATATACGTCAGTAGTGGAGAAAGCAGGTACGTGTCTTCAAGAGCTTCTCTGCTTGCTGAAAACACAGGGAACAAACAGGGCTTGTGTGTTTAGAAAACCAACACAGCAACAGCAAAGCATAGTGTTCTTAATAGCTCTTCCAATGAAATCAAGCAATTTAGGTCCTAACACATTTGCTCTTGCTTTGCAGACGAGGAACACACCAACTGGTACAAAATATACTTCACTTGTAAAAAGGGGCAAGAAAGTGTCTGCAGCAGCTTCTCTGCTTGCTGCAAACACAGACAACCAACAGGACTTGTGTCTTGAGAAAACCAACACAGCAACAGCAAAGCATAGTGTTCTACAGAGCTCTTCCATGGAAAACAAGCAATTTAGATCCTAAAACCTTTGCTCTTGCTCTGCAGAAGAGGAATACACCAACTGGTACAAAATATACTTCACTTGTGGAAAAGGGGCAAGAAAGTGTCTGCAGCAGCTTTTCTGCTCGCTGGAAACACATACAACCAACAAGACTTGTGTCTTGAGAAAACCAACACAGTAACAGCAAAGCATAGTGTTCTACAGAGCTCTTCCATGGAAATCAAGCAATTTTAGTCCTAAAACCTTTGCTCTTGCTTTGCAGACGAGGAACACACCAACTGGTACAAAATATACGTCAGTAGTGGAGAAAGCAGGTACGTGTCTTCAAGAGCTTCTCTGCTTGCTGAAAACACAGGGAACAAACAGGGCTTGTGTGTTTAGAAAACCAACACAGCAACAGCAAAGCATAGTGTTCTTAATAGCTCTTCCAAGGAAATCAAGCAATTTAGGTACTAAAACCTTTGCTCTTGCTCTGCAGACAAGGAATACACCAACTGGTACAAAATATCCTTCACTTGTGGAAAAGGGGCAAGAAAGTGTCTGCAGCAGCTTCTCTGCTTGCTGAAAACACAGGGAACAAACAGGGTTTGTGTCTTTAGAAAACCAACACAGCAACAGCAAAGCATAGTGTTCTACATAGCTCTTCCATGGAAAACAAGCAATTTAGATCCTAAAACCTTTGCTCTTGCTCTGCAGACGAGGAATACACCAACTGGTACAAAATATCCTTCACTTGTGGAAAAGGAGCAAGAAAGTGTCTGCAGCAGCTTCTCTGCTTGCTGAAAACACAGGGAACAAACAGGGTTTGTGTCTTTAGAAAACCAACACAGCAACAGCAAAGCATAGTGTTCTACATAGCTCTTCCATGGAAAACAAGCAATTTAGATCCTAAAACCTTTGCTCTTGCTCTGCAGACGAGGAATACACCAACTGGTACAAAATATACTTCACTTGTGGAAAAGGGGCAAGAAAGTGTCTGCAGCAGCTTCTCTGCTTGCTGAAAACACAGGGAACAAACAGGGTTTGTGTCTTGAGAAAACCAACACAGCAACAGCAAAGCACAGTGTTCTACATATCTCTTCCATGGAAATCAAGCAATTTAAGTCCTAAAACCTTTGCTCTTGCTTTGCAGACGAGGAACACACCAACTGGTACAAAATATACTTCACTTGTGGAAAAGGGGCAAGAAAGTGTCTGCAGCAGCTTTTCTGCTCGCTGGAAACACATACAACCAACAAGACTTGTGTCTTGAGAAAACCAACACAGTAACAGCAAAGCATAGTGTTCTACAGAGCTCTTCCATGGAAATCAAGCAATTTTAGTCCTAAAACCTTTGCTCTTGCTTTGCAGACGAGGAACACACCAACTGGTACAAAATATACGTCAGTAGTGGAGAAAGCAGGTACGTGTCTTCAAGAGCTTCTCTGCTTGCTGAAAACACAGGGAACAAACAGGGCTTGTGTGTTTAGAAAACCAACACAGCAACAGCAATGCATAGTGTTCTTAATAGCTCTTCCAATGAAATCAAGCAATTTAGGTCCTAAAACCTTTGATCCGTCTCTGCAGACGAGGAACACACCAACTGGTACAAAATATACTTCACTAGTGGAAAAGGGGCAAGAAAGTGTCTGCAGCAGCTTCTCTGCTTGCTGAAAACACAGGGAACAAACAGGGTTTGTGTGTTTAGAAAACCAACACAGCAACAGCAAAGCATAGTGTTCTACATAGCTCTTCCATGGAAAACAAGCAATTTAGATCCTAAAACCTTTGCTCTTGCTCTGCAGACGAGGAATACACCAACTGGTACAAAATATACTTCACTAGTGGAAAAGGAGCAAGAAAGTGTCTGCAGCAGCTTCTCTGCTTGCTGAAAACACAGAGAACAAACAGGGCTTGTGTCTTGAGAAAACCAACACAGCAACAGCAAAGCATAGTGTTCTACATAGCTCTTCCATGGAAAACAAGCAATTTAGATCCTAAAACCTTTGCTCTTGCTCTGCAGACGAGGAATACACCAACTGGTACAAAATATACTTCACTTGTGGAAAAGGGGCAAGAAAGTGTCTGCAGCAGCTTCTCTGCTTGCTGAAAACACAGGGAACAAACAGGGTTTGTGTCTTGAGAAAACCAACACAGCAACAGCAAAGCACAGTGTTCTACATATCTCTTCCAAGGAAATCAAGCAATTTAGGTCCTAAAACCTTTGCTCCTGCTCTCCAGACGAGGAATACACCAACTGGTACAAAATATACTTCACTAGTGGAAAAGGAGCAAGAAAGTGTCTGCAGCAGCTTCTCTGCTTGCTGAAAACACAGAGAACAAACAGGGTTTGTGTCTTTAGAAAACCAACACAGCAACAGCAAAGCATAGTGTTCTACATAGCTCTTCCATGGAAAACAAGCAATTTAGATCCTAAAACCTTTGCTCTTGCTCTGCAGACGAGGAACACACCAACTGGTACAAAATATACTTCACTTGTGGAAAAGGGGCAAGAAAGTGTCTGCAGCAGCTTCTCTGCTTGCTGAAAACACAGGGAACAAACAGGGTTTGTGTCTTGAGAAAACCAACACAGCAACAGCAAAGCACAGTCTTCTACATATCTCTTCCATGGAAATCAAGCAATTTAGGTCTAAAACCATGCTCTTTCTTTGCAGACGAGGAACACACCAACTGGTACAAAATATACTTCACTTGTGAAAAAGGGGCAAGAAAGTGTCTGCAGCAGCTTCTCTGCTTGCTGAAAACACAGGGAACAAACAGGGTTTGTGTCTTGAGAAAACCAACACAGCAACAGCAAAGCATAGTGTTCTACATAGCTCTTCCATGGAAAACAAGCAATTTAGATCCTAAAACCTTTGCTCTTGCTCTGCAGACGAGGAATACACAAACTGGTACAAAATATACTTCACTAGTGGAAAAGGAGCAAGAAAGTGTCTGCAGCAGCTTCTCTGCTTGCTGAAAACACAGAGAACAAACAGGGCTTGTGTCTTGAGAAAACCAACACAGCAACAGCAAAGCATAGTGTTCTACATAGCTCTTCCATGGAAAACAAGCAATTTAGATCCTAAAACCTTTGCTCTTGCTCTGCAGACGAGGAATACACCAACTGGTACAAAATATACTTCACTTGTGGAAAAGGGGCAAGAAAGTGTCTGCAGCAGCTTCTCTGCTGGCTGGAAACACATACAACTAACAAGGCTTGTGTCTTGAGAAAACCAACACAGTAACAGCAAAGCACAGTGTTCTACATATCTCTTCCAAGGAAATCAAGCAATTTAGGTCCTAAAACCTTTGCTCCTGCTCTCCAGACGAGGAATACACCAACTGGTACAAAATATACGTCAGTAGTGGAGAAAGCAGGTACGTGTCTTCAAGAGCTTCTCTGCTCGCTGCAAGTACAGAGAACAAACAGGGTTTGTTTCTTGAGAAAACCGACACAGCAACAGCAAAGCATAGTGTTCTACAGAGCTCTTCCATGGAAATCAAGCAATTTAGGTCCTAACACCTTTGCTCTTGCTCTGCAGACGAGGAATACACCAACTGGTACAAAATATACTTCACTTGTGGAAAAGGGGCAAGAAAGTGTCTGCAGCAGCTTCTCTGCTTGATGAAAACACAGGGAACAAACAGGGTTTGTGTCTTGAGAAAACCAACACAGCAACAGCAAAGCACAGTGTTCTACATATCTCTTCCAAGGAAATCAAGCAATTTAGATCCTAAAACCTTTGCTCTTGCTCTGCAGACAAGGAATACACCAACTGGTACAAAATATACTTCACTTGTGGAAAAGGGGCAAGAAAGTGTCTGCAGCAGCTTCTCTGCTTGCTGAAAACACAGGGAACAAACAGGGTTTGTGTCTTGAGAAAACCAACACAGCAACAGCAAAGCATAGTGTTCTACATAGCTCTTCCATGGAAAACAAGCAATTTAGATCCTAAAACCTTTGCTCTTGCTCTGCAGACGAGGAATACACCAACTGGTACAAAATATACTTCACTTGTGGAAAAGGGGCAAGAAAGTGTCTGCAGCAGCTTCTCTGCTTGCTGAAAACACAGAGAACAAACAGGGTTTGTGTCTTGAGAAAACCAACACAGCAACAGCAAAGCACAGTGTTCTACATATCTCTTCCAAGGAAATCAAGCAATTTAGGTCCTAACACCTTTGCTCTTGCTTTGCAGACGAGGAACACACCAACTGGTACAAAATATACTTCACTTGTGGAAAAGGGGCAAGAAAGTGTCTGCAGCAGCTTCTCTGCTTGCTGCAAACACAGACAACCAACAGGACTTGTGTCTTGAGAAAACCAACACAGCAACAGCAAAGCATAGTGTTCTACAGAGCTCTTCCATGGAAAACAAGCAATTTAGATCCTAAAACCTTTGCTCTTGCTCTGCAGAAGAGGAATACACCAACTGGTACAAAATATACTTCACTTGTGGAAAAGGGGCAAGAAAGTGTCTGCAGCAGCTTTTCTGCTCGCTGGAAACACATACAACCAACAAGACTTGTGTCTTGAGAAAACCAACACAGTAAAAGCAAAGCATAGTGTTCTACAGAGCTCTTCCATGGAAATCAAGCAATTTTAGTCCTAAAACCTTTGCTCTTGCTTTGCAGACGAGGAACACACCAACTGGTACAAAATATACGTCAGTAGTGGAGAAAGCAGGTACGTGTCTTCAAGAGCTTCTCTGCTTGCTGAAAACACAGGGAACAAACAGGGCTTGTGTGTTTAGAAAACCAACACAGCAACAGCAAAGCATAGTGTTCTTAATAGCTCTTCCAATGAAATCAAGCAATTTAGGTCCTAACACATTTGCTCTTGCTTTGCAGACGAGGAACACACCAACTGGTACAAAATATACTTCACTTGTAAAAAGGAGCAAGAAAGTGTCTGCAGCAGCTTCTCTGCTTGCTGCAAACACAGACAACCAACAGGACTTGTGTCTTGAGAAAACCAACACAGCAACAGCAAAGCATAGTGTTCTACAGAGCTCTTCCATGGAAAACAAGCAATTTAGATCCTAAAACCTTTGCTCTTGCTCTGCAGAAGAGGAATACACCAACTGGTACAAAATATACTTCACTTGTGGAAAAGGGGCAAGAAAGTGTCTGCAGCAGCTTTTCTGCTCGCTGGAAACACATACAACCAACAAGACTTGTGTCTTGAGAAAACCAACACAGCAACAGCAAAGCACAGTGTTCTACATATCTCTTCCAAGGAAATCAAGCAATTTAGATCCTAAAACCTTTGCTCTTGCTCTGCGGACAAGGAATACACCAACTGGTACAAAATATACTTCACTTGTGGAAAAGGGGCAAGAAAGTGTCTGCAGCAGCTTCTCTGCTTGCTGAAAACACAGGGAACAAACAGGGTTTGTGTCTTTAGAAAACCAACACAGCAACAGCAAAGCATAGTGTTCTACATAGCTCTTCCATGGAAAACAAGCAATTTAGATCCTAAAACCTTTGCTCTTGCTCTGCAGACGAGGAATACACCAACTGGTACAAAATATACTTCACTTGTGGAAAAGGGGCAAGAAAGTGTCTGCAGCAGCTTCTCTGCTTGCTGAAAACACAGGGAACAAACAGGGTTTGTGTCTTGAGAAAACCAACACAGCAACAGCAAAGCACAGTGTTCTACATATCTCTTCCAAGGAAATCAAGCAATTTAGGTCCTAAAACCTTTGCTCCTGCTCTCCAGACGAGGAATACACCAACTGGTACAAAATATACTTCACTAGTGGAAAAGGAGCAAGAAAGTGTCTGCAGCAGCTTCTCTGCTTGCTGAAAACACAGAGAACAAACAGGGTTTGTGTCTTTAGAAAACCAACACAGCAACAGCAAAGCATAGTGTTCTACATAGCTCTTCCATGGAAAACAAGCAATTTAGATCCTAAAACCTTTGCTCTTGCTCTGCAGACGAGGAATACACCAACTGGTACAAAATATACTTCACTTGTGGAAAAGGGGCAAGCAAGTGTCTGCAGCAGCTTCTCTGCTTGCTGAAAACACAGGGAACAAACAGGGTTTGTGTGTTTAGAAAACCAACACAGCAACAGCAAAGCACAGTGTTCTACATATCTCTTCCAAGGAAATCAAGCAATTTAGGTCCTAAAACCTTTGCTCCTGCTCTCCAGACGAGGAATACACCAACTGGTACAAAATATACTTCACTAGTGGAAAAGGAGCAAGAAAATGTCTGCAGCAGCTTCTCTGCTTGCTGAAAACACAGAGAACAAACAGGGCTTGTGTCTTGAGAAAACAAACACAGCAACCGAAAACCATAGTGTTCTACATAGCTCTTCCATGGAAAACAAGCAATTTAGATCCTAAAACCTTTGCTCTTGCTCTGCAGACGAGGAATACACCAACTGGTACAAAATATACTTCACTTGTGGAAAAGGGGCAAGAAAGTGTCTGCAGCAGCTTTTCTGCTCGCTGGAAACACATACAACTAACAAGGCTTGTGTCTTGAGAAAACCAACACAGCAACAGCAAAGCACAGTGTTCTACATATCTCTTCCAAGGAAATCAAGCAATTTAGGTCCTAAAACCTTTGCTCCTGCTCTCCAGACGAGGAATACACCAACTGGTACAAAATATACGTCAGTAGTGGAGAAAGCAGGTACGTGTCTTCAAGAGCTTCTCTGCTCGCTGCAAGTACAGAGAACAAACAGGGTTTGTTTCTTGAGAAAACCAACACAGCAACAGCAAAGCATAGTGTTCTACAGAGCTCTTCCATGGAAATCAAGCAATTTAGGTCCTAACACATTTGCTCTTGCTTTGCAGACGAGGAACACACCAACTGGTACAAAAAATACTTCACTTGTGAAAAAGGGGCAAGAAAGTGTCTGCAGCAGCTTCTCTGCTTGCTGAAAACACAGGGAACAAACAGGGTTTGTGTCTTGAGAAAACCAACACAGCAACAGCAAAGCATAGTGTTCTACAGAGCTCTTCCATGGAAAACAAGCAATTTAGATCCTAAAACCTTTGCTCTTGCTCTGCAGACGAGGAATACACCAACTGGTACAAAATATACTTCACTTGTGGAAAAGGGGCAAGAAAGTGTCTGCAGCAGCTTTTCTGCTCGCTGGAAACTCACACAACCAACAAGACTTGTGTCTTGAGAAAACCAACACAATAACAGCAAAGCATAGTGTTCTACAGAGCTCTTCCATGGAAATCAAGCAATTTAAGTCCTAAAACCTTTGCTCTTGCTTTGCAGACGAGGAACACACCAACTGGTACAAAATATACGTCAGTAGTGGAGAAAGCAGGTACGTGTCTTCAAGAGCTTCTCTGCTTGCTGCAAACACAGACAACCAACAGGGCTTGTGTCTTGAGAAAACCAACACAGCAACAGCAAAGCATAGTGTTCTACATAGCTCTTCCATGGAAAACAAGCAATTTAGATCCTAAAACCTTTGCTCTTGCTCTGCAGACGAGGAATACACCAACTGGTACAAAATATACTTCACTTGTGGAAAAGGGGCAAGAAAGTGTCTGCAGCAGCTTCTCTGCTTGCTGGAAACACATACAACTAACAAGGCTTGTGTCTTGAGAAAACCAACACAGCAACAGCAAAGCACAGTGTTCTACATATCTCTTCCAAGGAAATCAAGCAATTTAGGTCCTAAAACCTTTGCTCCTGCTCTCCAGACGAGGAATACACCAACTGGTACAAAATATACGTCAGTAGTGGAGAAAGCAGGTACGTGTCTTCAAGAGCTTCTCTGCTTGCTGAAAACACAGGGAACAAACAGGGTTTGTGTCTTTAGAAAACCAACACAGCAACAGCAAAGCATAGTGTTCTACATAGCTCTTCCATGGAAAACAAGCAATTTAGATCCTAAAACCTTTGCTCTTGCTCTGCAGACGAGGAATACACCAACTGGTACAAAATATACTTCACTTGTGGAAAAGGGGCAAGAAAGTGTCTGCAGCAGCTTTTCTGCTCGCTGGAAACACATACAACCAACAGGACTTGTGTCTTGAGAAAACCAACACAGCAACAGCAAAGCACAGTGTTCTACATATCTCTTCCAAGGAAATCAAGCAATTTAGGTCCTAAAACCTTTGCTCCTGCTCTCCAGACGAGGAATACACCAACTGGTACAAAATATACTTCACTAGAGGAAAAGGAGCAAGAAAGTGTCTGCAGCAGCTTCTCTGCTTGCTGAAAACACAGAGAACAAACAGGGCTTGTGTCTTGAGAAAACAAACACAGCAACCGAAAACCATAGTGTTCTACATAGCTCTTCCATGGAAAACAAGCAATTTAGATCCTAAAACCTTTGCTCTTGCTCTGCAGACGAGGAATACACCAACTGGTACAAAATATACTTCACTTGTGGAAAAGGGGCAAGAAAGTGTCTGCAGCAGCTTTTCTGCTTGCTGGAAACACATACAACTAACAAGGCTTGTGTCTTGAGAAAACCAACACAGTAACAGCAAAGCACAGTATTCTACATATCTCTTCCAAGGAAATCAAGCAATTTAGGTCCTAAAACCTTTGCTCCTGCTCTCCAGACGAGGAATACACCAACTGGTACAAAATATACGTCAGTAGTGGAGAAAGCAGGTACGTGTCTTCAAGAGCTTCTCTGCTCGCTGCAAGTACAGAGAACAAACAGGGTTTGTTTCTTGAGAAAACCAACACAGCAACAGCAAAGCATAGTGTTCTACAGAGCTCTTCCATGGAAATCAAGCAATTTAGGTCCTAACACATTTGCTCTTGCTTTGCAGACGAGGAACACACCAACTGGTACAAAATATACTTCACTTGTGAAAAAGGGGCAAGAAAGTGTCTGCAGCAGCTTCTCTGCTTGCTGCAAACACAGACAACCAACAGGACTTGTGTCTTGAGAAAACCAACACAGCAACAGCAAAGCATAGTGTTCTACAGAGCTCTTCCATGGAAAACAAGCAATTTAGATCCTAAAACCTTTGCTCTTGCTCTGCAGAAGAGGAATACACCAACTGGTACAAAATATACTTCACTTGTGGAAAAGGGGCAAGAAAGTGTCTGCAGCAGCTTCTCTGCTTGCTGAAAACACAGGGAACAAACAGGGTTTGTGTCTTTAGAAAACCAACACAGCAACAGCAAAGCATAGTGTTATACATAGCTCTTCCATGGAAAACAAGCAATTTAGATCCTAAAACCTTTGCTCTTGCTCTGCAGACGAGGAATACACCAACTGGTACAAAATATACTTCACTTGTGGAAAAGGGGCAAGAAAGTGTCTGCAGCAGCTTTTCTGCTCGCTGGAAACACATACAACCAACAAGACTTGTGTCTTGAGAAAACCAACACAGTAACAGCAAAGCATAGTGTTCTACAGAGCTCTTCCATGGAAAACAAGCAATTTAAGTCCTAAAACCTTTGCTCTTGCTCTGCAGACGAGGAACACACCAACTGGTACAAAATATACGTCAGTAGTGGAGAAAGCAGGTACGTGTCTTCAAGAGCTTCTCTGCTTGCTGAAAACACAGGGAACAAACAGGGCTTGTGTGTTTAGAAAACCAACACAGCAACAGCAAAGCATAGTGTTCTTAATAGCTCTTCCAATGAAATCAAGCAATTTAGGTCCTAAAACCTTTGATCCGTCTCTGCAGACGAGGAACACACCAACTGGTACAAAATATACTTCACTTGTGGAAAAGGGGCAAGAAAGTGTCTGCAGCAGCTTCTCTGCTTGCTGAAAACACAGGGAACAAACAGGGTTTGTGTCTTGAGAAAACCAACACAGCAACAGCAAAGCACAGTGTTCTACATATCTCTTCCAAGGAAATCAAGCAATTTAGATCCTAAAACCTTTCCTCTTGCTCTGCAGACAAGGAATACACCAACTGGTACAAAATATACTTCACTTGTGGAAAAGGGGCAAGAAAGTGTCTGCAGCAGCTTCTCTGCTTGCTGAAAACACAGGGAACAAACAGGGTTTGTGTCTTTAGAAAACCAACACAGCAACAGCAAAGAATAGTGTTCTACATAGCTCTTCCATGGAAAACAAGCAATTTAGATCCTAAAACCTTTGCTCTTGCTCTGCAGACGAGGAATACACCAACTGGTACAAAATATACTTCACTTGTGGAAAAGGGGCAAGAAAGTGTCTGCAGCAGCTTCTCTGCTTGCTGCAAACACAGACAACCAACAGGACTTGTGTCTTGAGAAAACCAACACAGCAACAGCAAAGCACAGTGTTCTACATAGCTCTTCCAAGGAAATCAAGCAATTTAGATCCTAAAACCTTTGCTCTTGCTCTGCAGACAAGGAATACACCAACTGGTACAAAATATACTTCACTTGTGGAAAAGGGGCAAGAAAGTGTCTGCAGCAGCTTCTCTGCTTGCTGAAAACACAGGGAACAAACAGGGTTTGTATCTTTAGAAAACCAACACAGCAACAGCAAAGCACAGTGTTCTACATATCTCTTCCAAGGAAATCAAGCAATTTAGGTCCTAAAACCTTTGCTCCTGCTCTCCAGACGAGGAATACACCAACTGGTACAAAATATACGTCAGTAGTGGAGAAAGCAGGTACGTGTCTTCAAGAGCTTCTCTGCTCGCTGCAAGTACAGAGAACAAACAGGGTTTGTTTCTTGAGAAAACCAACACAGCAACAGCAAAGCATAGTGTTCTACAGAGCTCTTCCATGGAAAACAAGCAATTTAGATCCTAAAACCTTTGCTCTTGCTCTGCAGAAGAGGAATACACCAACTGGTACAAAATATACTTCACTTGTGGAAAAGGGGCAAGAAAGTGTCTGCAGCAGCTTTTCTGCTCGCTGGAAACACATACAACCAACAGGACTTGTGTCTTGAGAAAACCAACACAGCAACAGCAAAGCACAGTGTTCTACATATCTCTTCCAAGGAAATCAAGCAATTTAGGTCCTAAAACCTTTGCTCCTGCTCTCCAGACGAGGAATACACCAACTGGTACAAAATATACTTCACTAGAGGAAAAGGAGCAAGAAAGTGTCTGCAGCAGCTTCTCTGCTTGCTGAAAACACAGAGAACAAACAGGGCTTGTGTCTTGAGAAAACAAACACAGCAACCGAAAACCATAGTGTTCTACATAGCTCTTCCATGGAAAACAAGCAATTTAGATCCTAAAACCTTTGCTCTTGCTCTGCAGACGAGGAATACACCAACTGGTACAAAATATACTTCACTTGTGGAAAAGGGGCAAGAAAGTGTCTGCAGCAGCTTTTCTGCTCGCTGGAAACACATACAACTAACAAGGCTTGTGTCTTGAGAAAACCAACACAGCAACAGCAAAGCACAGTGTTCTACATATCTCTTCCAAGGAAATCAAGCAATTTAGGTCCTAAAACCTTTGCTCCTGCTCTCCAGACGAGGAATACACCAACTGGTACAAAATATACGTCAGTAGTGGAGAAAGCAGGTACGTGTCTTCAAGAGCTTCTCTGCTCGCTGCAAGTACAGAGAACAAACAGGGTTTGTTTCTTGAGAAAACCAACACAGCAACAGCAAAGCATAGTGTTCTACAGAGCTCTTCCATGGAAATCAAGCAATTTAGGTCCTAACACATTTGCTCTTGCTTTGCAGACGAGGAACACACCAACTGGTACAAAATATACTTCACTTGTGAAAAAGGGGCAAGAAAGTGTCTGCAGCAGCTTCTCTGCTTGCTGCAAACACAGACAACCAACAGGACTTGTGTCTTGAGAAAACCAACACAGCAACAGCAAAGCATAGTGTTCTACATAGCTCTTCCATGGAAAACAAGCAATTTAGATCCTAAAACCTTTGCTCTTGCTCTGCAGACGAGGAATACACAAACTGGTACAAAATATACTTCACTTGTGGAAAAGGGGCAAGAAAGTGTCTGCAGCAGCTTCTCTGCTTGCTGAAAACACAGAGAACAAACAGGGCTTGTGTCTTGAGAAAACCAACACAATAACAGCAAAGCATAGTGTTCTACAGAGCTCTTCCATGGAAAACAAGCAATTTAGATCCTAAAACCTTTGCTCTTGCTCTGCAGACGAGGAATACACAAACTGGTACAAAATATACTTCACTTGTGGAAAAGGGGCAAGAAAGTGTCTGCAGCAGCTTCTCTGCTTGCTGAAAACACAGGGAACAAACAGGGTTTGTGTCTTGAGAAAACCAACACAGCAACAGCAAAGCACAGTGTTCTACATATCTCTTCCAAGGAAATCAAGCAATTTAGATCCTAAAACCTTTGCTCTTGCTCTGCGGACAAGGAATACACCAACTGGTACAAAATATACTTCACTTGTGGAAAAGGGGCAAGAAAGTGTCTGCAGCAGCTTCTCTGCTTGCTGAAAACACAGGGAACAAACAGGGTTTGTGTCTTGAGAAAACCAACACAGCAACAGCAAAGCATAGTGTTCTACATAGCTCTTCCATGGAAAACAAGCAATTTAGATCCTAAAACCTTTGCTCTTGCTCTGCAGACGAGGAATACACCAACTGGTACAAAATATACTTCACTTGTGGAAAAGGGGCAAGAAAGTGTCTGCAGCAGCTTCTCTGCTTGCTGAAAACACAGGGAACAAACAGGGTTTGTGTCTTGAGAAAACCAACACAGCAACAGCAAAGCACAGTGTTCTACATATCTCTTCCAAGGAAAACAAGCAATTTAGATCCTAAAACCTTTGCTCTTGCTCTGCAGACGAGGAATACACCAACTGGTACAAAATATACTTCACTTGTGGAAAAGGGGCAAGAAAGTGTCTGCAGCAGCTTCTCTGCTTGCTGAAAACACAGGGAACAAACAGGGTTTGTGTCTTGAGAAAACCAACACAGCAACAGCAAAGCACAGTGTTCTACATAGCTCTTCCAAGGAAATCAAGCAATTTAGGTCCTAAAACCTTTGCTCTTGCTCTGCAGACAAGGAATACACCAACTGGTACAAAATATACTTCACTTGTGGAAAAGGGGCAAGAAAGTGTCTGCAGCAGCTTCTCTGCTTGCTGAAAACACAGGGAACAAACAGGGTTTGTGTCTTGAGAAAACCAACACAGCAACAGCAAAGCACAGTGTTCTACATATCTCTTCCAAGGAAATCAAGCAATTTAGGTCCTAAAACCTTTGCTCCTGCTCTCCAGACGAGGAATACACCAACTGGTACAAAATATACTTCACTAGTGGAAAAGGAGCAAGAAAGTGTCTGCAGCAGCTTCTCTGCTTGCTGAAAACACAGAGAACAAACAGTGTTTGTGTCTTTAGAAAACCAACACAGCAACAGCAAAGCATAGTGTTCTACATAGCTCTTCCATGGAAAACAAGCAATTTAGATCCTAAAACCTTTGCTCTTGCTCTGCAGACGAGGAATACACCAACTGGTACAAAATATACTTCACTTGTGGAAAAGGGGCAAGAAAGTGTCTGCAGCAGCTTCTCTGCTTGCTGAAAACACAGGGAACAAACAGGGTTTGTGTGTTTAGAAAACCAACACAGCAACAGCAAAGCACAGTGTTCTACATATCTCTTCCAAGGAAATCAAGCAATTTAGGTCCTAAAACCATTGCTCCTGCTCTCCAGACGAGGAATACACCAACTGGTACAAAATATACTTCACTAGTGGAAAAGGAGCAAGAAAGTGTCTGCAGCAGCTTCTCTGCTTGCTGAAAACACAGAGAACAAACAGGGCTTGTGTCTTGAGAAAACAAACACAGCAACCGAAAACCATAGTGTTCTACATAGCTCTTCCATGGAAAACAAGCAATTTAGATCCTAAAACCTTTGCTCTTGCTCTGCAGACGAGGAATACACCAACTGGTACAAAATATACTTCACTTGTGGAAAAGGGGCAAGAAAGTGTCTGCAGCAGCTTTTCTGCTCGCTGGAAACACATACAACTAACAAGGCTTGTGTCTTGAGAAAACCAACACAGTAACAGCAAAGCACAGTGTTCTACATATCTCTTCCAAGGAAATCAAGCAATTTAGGTCCTAAAACCTTTGCTCCTGCTCTCCAGACGAGGAATACACCAACTGGTACAAAATATACGTCAGTAGTGGAGAAAGCAGGTACGTGTCTTCAAGAGCTTCTCTGCTCGCTGCAAGTACAGAGAACAAACAGGGTTTGTTTCTTGAGAAAACCAACACAGCAACAGCAAAGCATAGTGTTCTACAGAGCTCTTCCATGGAAATCAAGCAATTTAGGTCCTAACACATTTGCTCTTGCTTTGCAGACGAGGAACACACCAACTGGTACAAAATATACTTCACTTGTGAAAAAGGGGCAAGAAAGTGTCTGCAGCAGCTTCTCTGCTCGCTGGAAACTCAGACAACCAACAAGACTTGTGTCTTGAGAAAACCAACACAATAACAGCAAAGCATAGTGTTCTACAGAGCTCTTCCATGGAAATCAAGCAATTTAAGTCCTAAAACCTTTGCTCTTGCTTTGCAGACGAGGAACACACCAACTGGTACAAAATATACGTCAGTAGTGGAGAAAGCAGGTACGTGTCTTCAAGAGCTTCTCTGCTTGCTGCAAACACAGACAACCAACAGGGCTTGTGTCTTGAGAAAACCAACACAGCAACAGCAAAGCATAGTGTTCTACATAGCTCTTCCATGGAAAACAAGCAATTTAGATCCTAAAACCTTTGCTCTTGCTCTGCAGACGAGGAATACACCAACTGGTACAAAATATACTTCACTTGTGGAAAAGGGGCAAGAAAGTGTCTGCAGCAGCTTCTCTGCTTGCTGGAAACACATACAACTAACAAGGCTTGTGTCTTGAGAAAACCAACACAGCAACAGCAAAGCACAGTGTTCTACATATCTCTTCCAAGGAAATCAAGCAATTTAGGTCCTAAAACCTTTGCTCCTGCTCTCCAGACGAGGAATACACCAACTGGTACAAAATGTACGTCAGTAGTGGAGAAAGCAGGTACGTGTCTTCAAGAGCTTCTCTGCTTGCTGAAAACACAGGGAACAAACAGGGTTTGTGTCTTTAGAAAACCAACACAGCAACAGCAAAGCATAGTGTTATACATAGCTCTTCCATGGAAAACAAGCAATTTAGATCCTAAAACCTTTGCTCTTGCTCTGCAGACGAGGAATACACCAACTGGTACAAAATATACTTCACTTGTGGAAAAGGGGCAAGAAAGTGTCTGCAGCAGCTTTTCTGCTCGCTGGAAACACATACAACCAACAGGACTTGTGTCTTGAGAAAACCAACACAGCAACAGCAAAGCACAGTGTTCTACATATCTCTTCCAAGGAAATCAAGCAATTTAGGTCCTAAAACCTTTGCTCCTGCTCTCCAGACGAGGAATACACCAACTGGTACAAAATATACTTCACTAGAGGAAAAGGAGCAAGAAAGTGTCTGCAGCAGCTTCTCTGCTTGCTGAAAACACAGAGAACAAACAGGGCTTGTGTCTTGAGAAAACAAACACAGCAACCGAAAACCATAGTGTTCTACATAGCTCTTCCATGGAAAACAAGCAATTTAGATCCTAAAACCTTTGCTCTTGCTCTGCAGACGAGGAATACACCAACTGGTACAAAATATACTTCACTTGTGGAAAAGGGGCAAGAAAGTGTCTGCAGCAGCTTTTCTGCTCGCTGGAAACACATACAACTAACAAGGCTTGTGTCTTGAGAAAACCAACACAGTAACAGCAAAGCACAGTATTCTACATATCTCTTCCAAGGAAATCAAGCAATTTAGGTCCTAAAACCTTTGCTCCTGCTCTCCAGACGAGGAATACACCAACTGGTACAAAATATACGTCAGTAGTGGAGAAAGCAGGTACGTGTCTTCAAGAGCTTCTCTGCTCGCTGCAAGTACAGAGAACAAACAGGGTTTGTTTCTTGAGAAAACCAACACAGAAACAGCAAAGCATAGTGTTCTACAGAGCTCTTCCATGGAAATCAAGCAATTTAGGTCCTAACAAATTTGCTCTTGCTTTGCAGACGAGGAACACACCAACTGGTACAAAATATACTTCACTTGTGAAAAAGGGGCAAGAAAGTGTCTGCAGCAGCTTCTCTGCTTGCTGCAAACACAGACAACCAACAGGACTTGTGTCTTGAGAAAACCAACACAGCAACAGCAAAGCATAGTGTTCTACAGAGCTCTTCCATGGAAAACAAGCAATTTAGATCCTAAAACCTTTGCTCTTGCTCTGCAGAAGAGGAATACACCAACTGGTACAAAATATACTTCACTTGTGGAAAAGGGGCAAGAAAGTGTCTGCAGCAGCTTCTCTGCTTGCTGAAAACACAGGGAACAAACAGGGTTTGTGTCTTTAGAAAACCAACACAGCAACAGCAAAGCATAGTGTTCTACATAGCTCTTCCATGGAAAACAAGCAATTTAGATCCTAAAACCTTTGCTCTTGCTCTGCAGACGAGGAATACACCAACTGGTACAAAATATACTTCACTTGTGGAAAAGGGGCAAGAAAGTGTCTGCAGCAGCTTTTCTGCTCGCTGGAAACACATACAACCAACAAGACTTGTGTCTTGAGAAAACCAACACAGTAACAGCAAAGCATAGTGTTCTACAGAGCTCTTCCATGGAAAACAAGCAATTTAAGTCCTAAAACCTTTGCTCTTGCTCTGCAGACGAGGAACACACCAACTGGTACAAAATATACGTCAGTAGTGGAGAAAGCAGGTACGTGTCTTCAAGAGCTTCTCTGCTTGCTGAAAACACAGGGAACAAACAGGGCTTGTGTGTTTAGAAAACCAACACAGCAACAGCAAAGCATAGTGTTCTTAATAGCTCTTCCAATGAAATCAAGCAATTTAGGTCCTAAAACCTTTGATCCGTCTCTGCAGACGAGGAACACACCAACTGGTACAAAATATACTTCACTTGTGGAAAAGGGGCAAGAAAGTGTCTGCAGCAGCTTCTCTGCTTGCTGAAAACACAGGGAACAAACAGGGTTTGTGTCTTGAGAAAACCAACACAGCAACAGCAAAGCACAGTGTTCTACATATCTCTTCCAAGGAAATCAAGCAATTTAGATCCTAAAACCTTTGCTCTTGCTCTGCAGACAAGGAATACACCAACTGGTACAAAATATACTTCACTTGTGGAAAAGGGGCAAGAAAGTGTCTGCAGCAGCTTCTCTGCTTGCTGAAAACACAGGGAACAAACAGGGTTTGTGTCTTTAGAAAACCAACACAGCAACAGGAAAGCATAGTGTTCTACATAGCTCTTCCATGGAAAACAAGCAATTTAGATCCTAAAACCTTTGCTCTTGCTCTGCAGACGAGGAATACACCAACTGGTACAAAATATACTTCACTTGTGGAAAAGGGGCAAGAAAGTGTCTGCAGCAGCTTCTCTGCTTGCTGAAAACACAGGGAACAAACAGGGTTTGTGTCTGGAGAAAACCAACACAGCAACAGCAAAGCACAGTGTTCTACATAGCTCTTCCAAGGAAATCAAGCAATTTAGATCCTAAAACCTTTGCTCTTGCTCTGCAGACAAGGAATACACCAACTGGTACAAAATATACTTCACTTGTGGAAAAGGGGCAAGAAAGTGTCTGCAGCAGCTTCTCTGCTTGCTGAAAACACAGGGAACAAACAGGGTTTGTGTCTTGAGAAAACCAACACAGCAACAGCAAAGCACAGTGTTCTACATATCTCTTCCAAGGAAATCAAGCAATTTAGGTCCTAAAACCTTTGCTCCTGCTCTCCAGACGAGGAATACACCAACTGGTACAAAATATACTTCACTAGTGGAAAAGGAGCAAGAAAGTGTCTGCAGCAGCTTCTCTGCTTGCTGAAAACACAGAGAACAAACAGTGTTTGTGTCTTTAGAAAACCAACACAGCAACAGCAAAGCATAGTGTTCTACATAGCTCTTCCATGGAAAACAAGCAATTTAGATCCTAAAACCTTTGCTCTTGCTCTGCAGACGAGGAATACACCAACTGGTACAAAATATACTTCACTTGTGGAAAAGGGGCAAGAAAGTGTCTGCAGCAGCTTCTCTGCTTGCTGAAAACACAGGGAACAAACAGGGTTTGTGTGTTTAGAAAACCAACACAGCAACAGCAAAGCACAGTGTTCTACATATCTCTTCCAAGGAAATCAAGCAATTTAGGTCCTAAAACCATTGCTCCTGCTCTCCAGACGAGGAATACACCAACTGGTACAAAATATACTTCACTAGTGGAAAAGGAGCAAGAAAGTGTCTGCAGCAGCTTCTCTGCTTGCTGAAAACACAGAGAACAAACAGGGCTTGTGTCTTGAGAAAACAAACACAGCAACCGAAAACCATAGTGTTCTACATAGCTCTTCCATGGAAAACAAGCAATTTAGATCCTAAAACCTTTGCTCTTGCTCTGCAGACGAGGAATACACCAACTGGTACAAAATATACTTCACTTGTGGAAAAGGGGCAAGAAAGTGTCTGCAGCAGCTTTTCTGCTCGCTGGAAACACATACAACTAACAAGGCTTGTGTCTTGAGAAAACCAACACAGTAACAGCAAAGCACAGTGTTCTACATATCTCTTCCAAGGAAATCAAGCAATTTAGGTCCTAAAACCTTTGCTCCTGCTCTCCAGACGAGGAATACACCAACTGGTACAAAATATACGTCAGTAGTGGAGAAAGCAGGTACGTGTCTTCAAGAGCTTCTCTGCTCGCTGCAAGTACAGAGAACAAACAGGGTTTGTTTCTTGAGAAAACCAACACAGCAACAGCAAAGCATAGTGTTCTACAGAGCTCTTCCATGGAAATCAAGCAATTTAGGTCCTAACACATTTGCTCTTGCTTTGCAGACGAGGAACACACCAACTGGTACAAAATATACTTCACTTGTGAAAAAGGGGCAAGAAAGTGTCTGCAGCAGCTTCTCTGCTTGCTGCAAACACAGACAACCAACAGGACTTCTGTCTTGAGAAAACCAACACAGCAACAGCAAAGCATAGTGTTCTACAGAGCTCTTCCATGGAAAACAAGCAATTTAGATCCTAAAACCTTTGCTCTTGCTCTGCAGACGAGGAATACACCAACTGGTACAAAATATACTTCACTTGTGGAAAAGGGGCAAGAAAGTGTCTGCAGCAGCTTCTCTGCTTGCTGAAAACACAGGGAACAAACAGGGTTTGTGTCTTTAGAAAACCAACACAGCAACAGCAAAGCATAGTGTTCTACATAGCTCTTCCATGGAAAACAAGCAATTTAGATCCTAAAACCTTTGCTCTTGCTCTGCAGACGAGGAACACACCAACTGGTACAAAATATACTTCACTTGTTGAAAAGGGGCAAGAAAGTGTCTGCAGCAGCTTCTCTGCTTGCTGAAAACACAGGGAACAAACAGGGTTTGTGTCTTTAGAAAACCAACACAGCAACAGCAAAGCATAGTGTTATACATAGCTCTTCCATGGAAAACAAGCAATTTAGATCCTAAAACCTTTGCTCTTGCTCTGCAGACGAGGAATACACCAACTGGTACAAAATATACTTCACTTGTGGAAAAGGGGCAAGAAAGTGTCTGCAGCAGCTTTTCTGCTCGCTGGAAACACATACAACCAACAAGACTTGTGTCTTGAGAAAACCAACACAGTAACAGCAAAGCATAGTGTTCTACAGAGCTCTTCCATGGAAAACAAGCAATTTAAGTCCTAAAACCTTTGCTCTTGCTCTGCAGACGAGGAACACACCGACTGGTACAAAATATACGTCAGTAGTGGAGAAAGCAGGTACGTGTCTTCAAGAGCTTCTCTGCTTGCTGAAAACACAGGGAACAAACAGGGCTTGTGTGTTTAGAAAACCAACACAGCAACAGCAAAGCATAGTGTTCTTAATAGCTCTTCCAATGAAATCAAGCAATTTAGGTCCTAAAACCTTTGATCCGTCTCTGCAGACGAGGAACACACCAACTGGTACAAAATACACTTCACTTGTGGAAAAGGGGCAAGAAAGTGTCTGCAGCAGCTTTTCTGCTCGCTGGAAACACATACAACTAACAAGGCTTGTGTCTTGAGAAAACCAACACAGTAACAGCAAAGCACAGTGTTCTACATATCTCTTCCAAGGAAATCAAGCAATTTAGGTCCTAAAACCTTTGCTCCTGCTCTCCAGACGAGGAATACACCAACTGGTACAAAATATACGTCAGTAGTGGAGAAAGCAGGTACGTGTCTTCAAGAGCTTCTCTGCTCGCTGCAAGTACAGAGAACAAACAGGGTTTGTTTCTTGAGAAAACCAACACAGCAACAGCAAAGCATAGTGTTCTACAGAGCTCTTCCATGGAAATCAAGCAATTTAGGTCCTAACACATTTGCTCTTGCTTTGCAGACGAGGAACACACCAACTGGTACAAAATATACTTCACTTGTGAAAAAGGGGCAAGAAAGTGTCTGCAGCAGCTTCTCTGCTTGCTGCAAACACAGACAACCAACAGGACTTGTGTCTTGAGAAAACCAACACAGCAACAGCAAAGCATAGTGTTCTACAGAGCTCTTCCATGGAAAACAAGCAATTTAGATCCTAAAACCTTTGCTCTTGCTCTGCAGAAGAGGAATACACCAACTGGTACAAAATATACTTCACTTGTGGAAAAGGGGCAAGAAAGTGTCTGCAGCAGCTTCTCTGCTTGCTGAAAACACAGGGAACAAACAGGGTTTGTGTCTTTAGAAAACCAACACAGCAACAGCAAAGCATAGTGTTCTACATAGCTCTTCCATGGAAAACAAGCAATTTAGATCCTAAAACCTTTGCTCTTGCTCTGCAGACGAGGAACACACCAACTGGTACAAAATATACTTCACTTGTGGAAAAGGGGCAAGAAAGTGTCTGCAGCAGCTTCTCTGCTTGCTGAAAACACAGGGAACAAACAGGGTTTGTGTCTTTAGAAAACCAACACAGCAACAGCAAAGCATAGTGTTATACATAGCTCTTCCATGGAAAACAAGCAATTTAGATCCTAAAACCTTTGCTCTTGCTCTGCAGACGAGGAATACACCAACTGGTACAAAATATACTTCACTTGTGGAAAAGGGGCAAGAAAGTGTCTGCAGCAGCTTTTCTGCTCGCTGGAAACACATACAACCAACAAGACTTGTGTCTTGAGAAAACCAACACAGCAACAGCAAAGCATAGTGTTCTACAGAGCTCTTCCATGGAAAACAAGCAATTTAAGTCCTAAAACCTTTGCTCTTGCTCTGCAGACGAGGAACACACCGACTGGTACAAAAAATACGTCAGTAGTGGAGAAAGCAGGTACGTGTCTTCAAGAGCTTCTCTGCTTGCTGAAAACACAGGGAACAAACAGGGCTTGTGTGTTTAGAAAACCAACACAGCAACAGCAAAGCATAGTGTTCTTAATAGCTCTTCCAATGAAATCAAGCAATTTAGGTCCTAAAACCTTTGCTCTTGCTCTGCAGACGAGGAACACACCAACTGGTACAAAATATACTTCACTTGTGAAAAAGGGGCAAGAAAGTGTCTGCAGCAGCTTCTCTGCTTGCTGCAAACACAGACAACCAACAGGACTTGTGTCTTGAGAAAACCAACACAGCAACAGCAAAGCATAGTGTTCTACATAGCTCTTCCATGGAAAACAAGCAATTTAGATCCTAAAACCTTTGCTCTTGCTCTGCAGACGAGGAATACACAAACTGGTACAAAATATACTTCACTAGTGGAAAAGGAGCAAGAAAGTGTCTGCAGCAGCTTCTCTGCTTGCTGAAAACACAGGGAACAAACAGGGTTTGTGTCTTGAGAAAACCAACACAGCAACAGCAAAGCACAGTGTTCTACATATCTCTTCCAAGGAAATCAAGCAATTTAGATCCTAAAACCTTTGCTCTTGCTCTGCAGACAAGGAATACACCAACTGGTACAAAATATACTTCACTTGTGGAAAAGGGGCAAGAAAGTGTCTGCAGCAGCTTCTCTGCTTGCTGAAAACACAGGGAACAAACAGGGTTTGTGTCTTTAGAAAACCAACACAGCAACAGCAAAGCATAGTGTTCTACATAGCTCTTCCATGGAAAACAAGCAATTTAGATCCTAAAACCTTTGCTCTTGCTCTGCAGACGAGGAATACACCAACTGGTACAAAATATACTTCACTTGTGGAAAAGGGGCAAGAAAGTGTCTGCAGCAGCTTCTCTGCTTGCTGAAAACACAGGGAACAAACAGGGTTTGTGTCTTGAGAAAACCAACACAGCAACAGCAAAGCACAGTGTTCTACATATCTCTTCCAAGGAAATCAAGCAATTTAGATCCTAAAACCTTTGCTCTTGCTCTGCAGACGAGGAATACACCAACTGGTACAAAATATACTTCACTTGTGGAAAAGGGGCAAGAAAGTGTCTGCAGCAGCTTCTCTGCTTGCTGCAAACACAGACAACCAACAGGACTTGTGTCTTGAGAAAACCAACACAGCAACAGCAAAGCATAGTGTTCTACATAGCTCTTCCATGGAAAACAAGCAATTTAGATCCTAAAACCTTTGCTCTTGCTCTGCAGACGAGGAATACACCAACTGGTACAAAATATACTTCACTTGTGGAAAAGGGGCAAGAAAGTGTCTGCAGCAGCTTCTCTGCTTGCTGAAAACACAGGGAACAAACAGGGTTTGTGTCTTTAGAAAACCAACACAGCAACAGCAAAGCACAGTGTTCTACATATCTCTTTCAAGGAAATCAAGCAATTTAGGTCCTAAAACCTTTGCTCCTGCTCTCCAGACGAGGAATACACCAACTGGTACAAAATATACTTCACTAGTGGAAAAGGAGCAAGAAAGTGTCTGCAGCAGCTTCTCTGCTTGCTGAAAACACAGAGAACAAACAGGGCTTGTGTCTTGAGAAAACAAACACAGCAACCGAAAACCATAGTGTTCTACATAGCTCTTCCATGGAAAACAAGCAATTTAGATCCTAAAACCTTTGCTCTTGCTCTGCAGACGAGGAATACACCAACTGGTACAAAATATACTTCACTTGTGGAAAAGGGGCAAGAAAGTGTCTGCAGCAGCTTTTCTGCTCGCTGGAAACACATACAACTAACAAGGCTTGTGTCTTGAGAAAACCAACACAGCAACAGCAAAGCACAGTGTTCTACATATCTCTTCCAAGGAAATCAAGCAATTTAGGTCCTAAAACCTTTGCTCCTGCTCTCCAGACGAGGAATACACCAACTGGTACAAAATATACGTCAGTAGTGGAGAAAGCAGGTACGTGTCTTCAAGAGCTTCTCTGCTCGCTGCAAGTACAGAGAACAAACAGGGTTTGTTTCTTGAGAAAACCAACACAGCAACAGCAAAGCATAGTGTTCTACAGAGCTCTTCCATGGAAATCAAGTAATTTAGGTCCTAACACATTTGCTCTTGCTTTGCAGACGAGGAACACACCAACTGGTACAAAATATACTTCACTTGTGGAAAAGGGGCAAGAAAGTGTCTGCAGCAGCTTCTCTGCTTGCTGCAAACACAGACAACCAACAGGACTTGTGTCTTGAGAAAACCAACACAGCAACAGCAAAGCATAGTGTTCTACATAGCTCTTCCATGGAAAACAAGCAATTTAGATCCTAAAACCTTTGCTCTTGCTCTGCAGACGAGGAATACACCAACTGGTACAAAATATACTTCACTTGTGGAAAAGGGGCAAGAAAGTGTCTGCAGCAGCTTTTCTGCTCGCTGGAAACTCAGACAACCAACAAGACTTGTGTCTTGAGAAAACCAACACAATAACAGCAAAGCATAGTGTTCTACAGAGCTCTTCCATGGAAATCAAGCAATTTAGATCCTAAAACCTTTGCTCTTGCTTTGCAGACGAGGAACACACGAACTGGTACAAAATATACGTCAGTAGTGGAGAAAGCAGGTACGTGTCTTCAAGAGCTTCTCTGCTTGCTGCAAACACAGACAACCAACAGGGCTTGTGTCTTGAGAAAACCAACACAGCAACAGCAAAGCATAGTGTTCTACAGAGCTCTTCCATGGAAAACAAGCAATTTAGATCCTAAAACCTTTGCTCTTGCTCTGCAGACGAGGAATACACCAACTGGTACAAAATATACTTCACTTGTGGAAAAGGGGCAAGAAAGTGTCTGCAGCAGCTTCTCTGCTTGCTGAAAACACAGGGAACAAACAGGGTTTGTGTCTTTAGAAAACCAACACAGCAACAGCAAAGCATAGTGTTCTACATAGCTCTTCCATGGAAAACAAGCAATTTAGATCCTAAAACCTTTGCTCTTGCTCTGCAGACGAGGAACACACCAACTGGTACAAAATATACTTCACTTGTTGAAAAGGGGCAAGAAAGTGTCTGCAGCAGCTTCTCTGCTTGCTGAAAACACAGGGAACAAACAGGGTTTGTGTCTTTAGAAAACCAACACAGCAACAGCAAAGCATAGTGTTATACATAGCTCTTCCATGGAAAACAAGCAATTTAGATCCTAAAACCTTTGCTCTTGCTCTGCAGACGAGGAATACACCAACTGGTACAAAATATACTTCACTTGTGGAAAAGGGGCAAGAAAGTGTCTGCAGCAGCTTTTCTGCTCGCTGGAAACACATACAACCAACAAGACTTGTGTCTTGAGAAAACCAACACAGTAACAGCAAAGCATAGTGTTCTACAGAGCTCTTCCATGGAAAACAAGCAATTTAAGTCCTAAAACCTTTGCTCTTGCTCTGCAGACGAGGAACACACCGACTGGTACAAAATATACGTCAGTAGTGGAGAAAGCAGGTACGTGTCTTCAAGAGCTTCTCTGCTTGCTGAAAACACAGGGAACAAACAGGGCTTGTGTGTTTAGAAAACCAACACAGCAACAGCAAAGCATAGTGTTCTTAATAGCTCTTCCAATGAAATCAAGCAATTTAGGTCCTAAAACCTTTGATCCGTCTCTGCAGACGAGGAACACACCAACTGGTACAAAATATACTTCACTTGTGGAAAAGGGGCAAGAAAGTGTCTGCAGCAGCTTTTCTGCTCGCTGGAAACACATACAACTAACAAGGCTTGTGTCTTGAGAAAACCAACACAGTAACAGCAAAGCACAGTGTTCTACATATCTCTTCCAAGGAAATCAAGCAATTTAGGTCCTAAAACCTTTGCTCCTGCTCTCCAGACGAGGAATACACCAACTGGTACAAAATATACGTCAGTAGTGGAGAAAGCAGGTACGTGTCTTCAAGAGCTTCTCTGCTCGCTGCAAGTACAGAGAACAAACAGGGTTTGTTTCTTGAGAAAACCAACACAGCAACAGCAAAGCATAGTGTTCTACAGAGCTCTTCCATGGAAATCAAGCAATTTAGGTCCTAACACATTTGCTCTTGCTTTGCAGACGAGGAACACACCAACTGGTACAAAATATACTTCACTTGTGAAAAAGGGGCAAGAAAGTGTCTGCAGCAGCTTCTCTGCTTGCTGCAAACACAGACAACAAACAGGACTTGTGTCTTGAGAAAACCAACACAGCAACAGCAAAGCATAGTGTTCTACAGAGCTCTTCCATGGAAAACAAGCAATTTAGATCCTAAAACCTTTGCTCTTGCTCTGCAGAAGAGGAATACACCAACTGGTACAAAATATACTTCACTTGTGGAAAAGGGGCAAGAAAGTGTCTGCAGCAGCTTCTCTGCTTGCTGAAAACACAGGGAACAAACAGGGTTTGTGTCTTTAGAAAACCAACACAGCAACAGCAAAGCATAGTGTTCTACATAGCTCTTCCATGGAAAACAAGCAATTTAGATCCTAAAACCTTTGCTCTTGCTCTGCAGACGAGGAACACACCAACTGGTACAAAATATACTTCACTTGTGGAAAAGGGGCAAGAAAGTGTCTGCAGCAGCTTCTCTGCTTGCTGAAAACACAGGGAACAAACAGGGTTTGTGTCTTTAGAAAACCAACACAGCAACAGCAAAGCATAGTGTTATACATAGCTCTTCCATGGAAAACAAGCAATTTAGATCCTAAAACCTTTGCTCTTGCTCTGCAGACGAGGAATACACCAACTGGTACAAAATATACTTCACTTGTGGAAAAGGGGCAAGAAAGTGTCTGCAGCAGCTTTTCTGCTCGCTGGAAACACATACAACCAACAAGACTTGTGTCTTGAGAAAACCAACACAGTAACAGCAAAGCATAGTGTTCTACATAGCTCTTCCATGGAAAACAAGCAATTTAAGTCCTAAAACCTTTGCTCTTGCTCTGCAGACGAGGAACACACCGACTGGTACAAAATATACGTCAGTAGTGGAGAAAGCAGGTACGTGTCTTCAAGAGCTTCTCTGCTTGCTGAAAACACAGGGAACAAACAGGGCTTGTGTGTTTAGAAAACCAACACAGCAACAGCAAAGCATAGTGTTCTTAATAGCTCTTCCAATGAAATCAAGCAATTTAGGTCCTAAAACCTTTGCTCTTGCTCTGCAGACGAGGAACACACCAACTGGTACAAAATATACTTCACTTGTGAAAAAGGGGCAAGAAAGTGTCTGCAGCAGCTTCTCTGCTTGCTGCAAACACAGACAACCAACAGGACTTGTGTCTTGAGAAAACCAACACAGCAACAGCAAAGCATAGTGTTCTACAGAGCTCTTCCATGGAAAACAAGCAATTTAGATCCTAAAACCTTTGCTCTTGCTCTGCAGACGAGGAATACACAAACTGGTACAAAATATACTTCACTAGTGGAAAAGGAGCAAGAAAGTGTCTGCAGCAGCTTCTCTGCTTGCTGAAAACACAGGGAACAAACAGGGTTTGTGTCTTGAGAAAACCAACACAGCAACAGCAAAGCACAGTGTTCTACATATCTCTTCCAAGGAAATCAAGCAATTTAGATCCTAAAACCTTTGCTCTTGCTCTGCAGACAAGGAATACACCAACTGGTACAAAATATACTTCACTTGTGGAAAAGGGGCAAGAAAGTGTCTGCAGCAGCTTCTCTGCTTGCTGAAAACACAGAGAACAAACAGGGTTTGTGTCTTTAGAAAACCAACACAGCAACAGCAAAGCATAGTGTTCTACATAGCTCTTCCATGGAAAACAAGCAATTTAGATCCTAAAACCTTTGCTCTTGCTCTGCAGACGAGGAATACACCAACTGGTACAAAATATACTTCAGTTGTGGAAAAGGGGCAAGAAAGTGTCTGCAGCAGCTTCTCTGCTTGCTGAAAACACAGGGAACAAACAGGGTTTGTGTCTTGAGAAAACCAACACAGCAACAGCAAAGCACAGTGTTCTACATATCTCTTCCAAGGAAATCAAGCAATTTAGATCCTAAAACCTTTGCTCTTGCTCTGCAGACGAGGAATACACCAACTGGTACAAAATATACTTCACTTGTGGAAAAGGGGCAAGAAAGTGTCTGCAGCAGCTTCTCTGCTTGCTGCAAACACAGACAACCAACAGGACTTGTGTCTTGAGAAAACCAACACAGCAACAGCAAAGCATAGTGTTCTACATAGCTCTTCCATGGAAAACAAGCAATTTAGATCCTAAAACCTTTGCTCTTGCTCTGCAGACGAGGAATACACCAACTGGTACAAAATATACTTCACTTGTGGAAAAGGGGCAAGAAAGTGTCTGCAGCAGCTTCTCTGCTTGCTGAAAACACAGGGAACAAACAGGGTTTGTGTCTTTAGAAAACCAACACAGCAACAGCAAAGCACAGTGTTCTACATATCTCTTCCAAGGAAATCAAGCAATTTAGGTCCTAAAACCTTTGCTCCTGCTCTCCAGACGAGGAATACACCAACTGGTACAAATATACTTCACTAGTGGAAAAGGAGCAAGAAAGTGTCTGCAGCAGCTTCTCTGCTTGCTGAAAACACAGAGAACAAACAGGGCTTGTGTCTTGAGAAAACAAACACAGCAACCGAAAACCATAGTGTTCTACATAGCTCTTCCATGGAAAACAAGCAATTTAGATCCTAAAACCTTTGCTCTTGCTCTGCAGACGAGGAATACACCAACTGGTACAAAATATACTTCACTTGTGGAAAAGGGGCAAGAAAGTGTCTGCAGCAGCTTTTCTGCTCGCTGGAAACACATACAACTAACAAGGCTTGTGTCTTGAGAAAACCAACACAGCAACAGCAAAGCACAGTGTTCTACATATCTCTTCCAAGGAAATCAAGCAATTTAGGTCCTAAAACCTTTGCTCCTGCTCTCCAGACGAGGAATACACCAACTGGTTACAAAATATACGTCAGTAGTGGAGAAAGCAGGTACGTGTCTTCAAGAGCTTCTCTGCTCGCTGCAAGTACAGAGAACAAACAGGGTTTGTTTCTTGAGAAAACCAACACAGCAACAGCAAAGCATAGTGTTCTACAGAGCTCTTCCATGGAAATCAAGTAATTTAGGTCCTAACACATTTGCTCTTGCTTTGCAGACGAGGAACACACCAACTGGTACAAAATATACTTCACTTGTGGAAAAGGGGCAAGAAAGTGTCTGCAGCAGCTTCTCTGCTTGCTGCAAACACAGACAACCACAGGACTTGTGTCTTGAGAAAACCAACACAGCAACAGCAAAGCATAGTGTTCTACATAGCTCTTCCATGGAAAACAAGCAATTTAGATCCTAAAACCTTTGCTCTTGCTCTGCAGACGAGGAATACACCAACTGGTACAAAATATACTTCACTTGTGGAAAAGGGGCAAGAAAGTGTCTGCAGCAGCTTTTCTGCTCGCTGGAAACTCAGACAACCAACAAGACTTGTGTCTTGAGAAAACCAACACAATAACAGCAAAGCATAGTGTTCTACAGAGCTCTTCCATGGAAATCAAGCAATTTAGATCCTAAAACCTTTGCTCTTGCTTTGCAGACGAGGAACACACGAACTGGTACAAAATATACGTCAGTAGTGGAGAAAGCAGGTACGTGTCTTCAAGAGCTTCTCTGCTTGCTGCAAACACAGACAACCAACAGGGCTTGTGTCTTGAGAAAACCAACACAGCAACAGCAAAGCATAGTGTTCTACAGAGCTCTTCCATGGAAAACAAGCAATTTAGATCCTAAAACCTTTGCTCTTGCTCTGCAGACGAGGAATACACCAACTGGTACAAAATATACTTCACTTGTGGAAAAGGGGCAAGAAAGTGTCTGCAGCAGCTTCTCTGCTTGCTGAAAACACAGGGAACAAACAGGGTTTGTGTCTTTAGAAAACCAACACAGCAACAGCAAAGCATAGTGTTCTACATAGCTCTTCCATGGAAAACAAGCAATTTAGATCCTAAAACCTTTGCTCTTGCTCTGCAGAC
>NW_026960797.1:0-40729 GCF_021018805.1 Prinia subflava | reverse complement strand
CTGAAAACACAGAGAACAAACAGGGCTTGTGTCTTGAGAAAACAAAAACAGCAACCGAAAACCATAGTGTTCTACATATCTCTTCCATGGAAATTAAGCAATTTAGATCCTAAAACCTTTGCTCTTGCTCTGCAGACGAGGAATACACAACTGGTACAAAATATACTTCACTTGTGGAAAAGGGGCAAGAAAGTGTCTGCAGCAGCTTCTCTGCTTGCTGCAAACACAGACAACCAACAGGACTTGTGTCTTGAGAAAACCAACACAGCAACAGCAAAGCATAGTGTTCTACAGTGCTCTTCCATGGAAATCAAGCAATTTAGGTCCTAACACATTTGCTCTTGCTTTGCAGACGAGGAACACACCAACTGGTACAAAATATACGTCAGTACTGGAGAAAGCAGGTACGTGTCTGCAGCAGCTTCTCTGCTTGCTGAAAACACAGGGAACAAACAGGGCTTGTGTGTTGAGAAAACCAACACAGCAACAGCAAAGCATAGTGTTCTACAGAGCTCTTCCAATGAAATCAAGCAATTTAAGTCCTAACACCTTTGATCTTGCTCTGCAGATGAGGAACACACCAACTGGTACAAAATATACTTCACTTGTGGAAAAGGGGCAAGAAAGTGTCTGCAGCAGCTTCTCTGCTTGCTGCAAACACAGACAACCAACAGGACTTGTGTCTTGAGAAAACCAACACAGCAACAGCAAAGCATAGTGTTCTACATAGCTCTTCCATGGAAAACAAGCAATTTAGATCCTAAAACCTTTGCTCTTGCTCTGCAGACGAGGAATACACAAACTGGTACAAAATATACTTCACTAGTGGAAAAGGAGCAAAAAAAGTGTCTGCAGGAGCTTCTCTGCTTGCTGAAAACACAGAGAACAAACAGGGCTTGTGTCTTGAGAAAACAAACACAGCAACCGAAAACCATAGTGTTCTACATATCTCTTCCAAGGAAATTAAGCAGTTTAGGTCCTAACACCTTTGCTCTTGCTCTGCAGACGAGGAATACACCAACTGGTACAAAATATACGTCAGTACTGGAGAAAGCAGGTACGTGTCTTCAAGAGCTTCTCTGCTTGCTGCAAGCAGAGAGAACAAACAGGATTTGTTTCTTGAGAAAACCGACACAGCAACAGCAAAGCATAGTGTTCTACATAGCTCTTCCATGGAAATCAAGCAATTTAGGTCCTAACACATTTGCTCTTGCTCTGCAGACGAGGAATACACCAACTGGTACAAAATATACTTCACTTGTGGAAAAGGGGCAAGAAAGTGTCTGCAGCAGCTTCTCTTCTTGCTGAAAACACAGGGAACAAACAGGGCTTGTGTCTTTAGAAAACCAACACAGCAACAGCAAAGCATAGTGTTCTACATAGCTCTTCCATGGAAAACAAGCAATTTAGATCCTAAAACCTTTGCTCTTGCTCTGCAGACGAGGAATACACCAACTGGTACAAAATATACTTCACTAGTGGAAAAGGGGCAAGAAAGTGTCTGCAGCAGCTTCTCTGCTTGCTGCAAACACAGACAACCAACAGGACTTGTGTCTTGAGAAAACCAACACAGCAACAGCAAAGCATAGTGTTCTACATAGCTCTTCCATGGAAAACAAGCAAATTAGATCCTAAAACCTTTGCTCTTGCTCTGCACAGGAGGAACACACCAACTGGCACAAAATATACTTCACTAGTGGAAAAGGGGCAAGCACAGAGAACAAACAGGGTTTGTTTCTTGAGAAAACCGACACAGCAACAGCAAAGCATAGTGTTCTACAGAGCTCTTCCATGGAAATCAAGCAATTTAGGTCCTAACACCTTTGCTCTTGCTGTGCAGACGAGGAATACACCAACTGGTACAAAAAATACTTCACTTGTGGAAAAGGGGCAAGAAAGTGTCTGCAGCAGCTTCTCTGCTTGCTGCAAACACAGACAACCAACAGGACTTGTGTCTTGAGAAAACCAACACAGCAACAGCAAAGCATAATGTTCTTAATAGCTCTTCCATGGAAATCAAGCAATTTAGGTCCTAACACATTTGCTCTTGCTTTGCAGACGAGGAACACACCAACTGGTACAAAATATACGTCAGTACTGGAGAATACAGGTACGTGTCTTCCAGAGCTTCTCTGCTTGCTGCAAGCACAGACAAACAACTTGGCTTGTGTCTTGAGGAAACCAACACAGCAACAGGAAAGCATAGTCTTCTACAGAGCTCTTCCATGGAAAACAAGCAATTTAGATCCTAAAACCTTTGCTCTTGCTCTGCAGACGAGGAATACACCAACTGGTACAAAATATACTTCACTAGTGGAAAAGGGGCAAGAAAGTGTCTGCAGCAGCTTCTCTGCTTGCTGAAAACACAGGGAACAAACAGGGCTTGTGTCTTTAGAAAAACAACACAGCAACAGCAAAGCATAGTGTTCTACATAGCTCTTCCAATGAAATCAAGCAATTTAGGTCCTAAAACCTTTGCTCCTGCTCTGCAGACGAGGAATACACAAACTGGTACAAAATATACGTCAGTAGTGGAGAAAGCAGGTACGTGTCTTCAAGAGGTTCTCTGCTCGCTGCAAGTACAGAGAACCAACAGGATTTCTTTCTTGAGAAAACCGACACAGCAACAGGAAAGCATAGTGTTCTATATAGCTCTTCCATGGAAATCAAGCAATTTAGGTCCTAACATATTTGCTCTTGCTCTGCAGACGAGGAATACACCAACTGGTACAAAGTATACTTCACTTGTGGAAAAGGGGCAAGAAACTGTATGCAGCAGCTTCTCTGCTTGCTGCAAACACAGACAACCAACAGGACTTGTGTCTTGAGAAAACCAACACAGCAACAGCAAAGCATAGTGTTCTTAATAGCTATTCCAATGAAATCAAGCAATTTAAGTCCTAAAACCTTTGATCTTGCTCTGCAGACGAGGAATACACCAACTGGTACAACATGTAAGGCACTAGTGGAGAAAGCAGGAAATTGTCTGCAGCAGCGTTTCTGCTCGCTGCGAGTACAGAGAACCAACAAGGCTTGTGTCTTGAGAAAAACAACACAGCAACAGCAAAGCATAGTGTTCTACAGAGCTCTTCTATGGAAATCAAGCAATATATGTCCTAACACCTTTGCTCTTGCTTTGCAGACGAGGAACACACCAACTGGGGGAAAATATATGTCAGTAGTGGAGAAAGCAGGTACGTGTCTTCAAGAGCTTCTCTGCTCGCTGAAAACACAGAGAACTACAGGACCTGTGTCTTGAGAAAACCAATACTGTAACAGCAAGGCATAGTGTTCTACATAGCTGTTCCATGGAAATTAAGCAATTTAGGCCGCAACGGCTTTTCTTCTTGCTCTGCAGACGAGGAACACACCAACTGGTACAAAATATACGTCAGTAGTGGAGAAAGCAGGTACGTGTCTTCCAGAGCTTCTCCGCTTGCTGCAAACACAGACAACGAACAGGGCTTGTGTCTTGAGAAAACCAACACAGCAACAGCAAAGCATAGTGTTCTACATAGCTCTTTAATGGAAAACAAGAAATTTAGGTCCTAACACCTTTGCTCTTGCTCTGCAGACGAGGAATACACCAACTGGTACAAAATATACTTCACTTGTGGAAAAGGGGCAAGAAAGTGTCTGCAGCAGCTTCTCTGCTTGCTGAAAACACAGAGAAAAAACAGGGCTTGTGTCTTGAGAAAACAAACACAGCAACCGAAAACCATAGTATTCTACAGAGCTCTTCCATGGAAATTAAGCAGTTTAGGTCCTAACACCTTTGCTCTTGCTCTGCAGACGAGGAATACACCAACTGGTACAAAATATACTTCACTTGTGGAAAAGGGGCAAGAAAGTGTCTGCAGCAGCTTCTCTGCTTGCTGCAAACACAGACAACCAACAGGACTTGTGTCTTGAGAAAACCAACACAGCAACAGCAAAGCATAGTGTTCTACATAGCTCTTCCATGGAAAACAAGCAATTTAGAACCTAAAACCTTTGCTCTTGCTCTGCAGAGGAGGAACACACCAACTGGTACAAAATATACTTCACTTGTGGAAAAGGGGCAAGAAAGTGTCTGCAGCAGCTTCTCTGCTTGCTGAAAACACAGGGAACAAACAGGGCTTGTGTCTTTAGAAAACCAACACAGCAACAGCAAAGCATAGTGTTCTACATAGCTCTTCCATGGAAAACAAGCAATTTAGATCCTAAAACCTTTGCTCTTGCTCTGCAGACGAGGAATACACCAACTGGTACAATATATACTTCACTAGTGGAAAAGGGGCAAGAAACTCTTTGCAGCAGCTTCTCTACTTGCTGAAAACACAGACAACCAACAGGGCTTGTGTCTAGAGAAAACCAACACAGCAATAGCAAAGCATAGTGTTCTACATAGCTCTTCCATGGAAATCAAGCAATTTAGGTCGTAACACATTTGTGTTACAGAGCTCTTTCATGGAAATTAAGCAAATTAGGCAGTGACAGCTTTGGTTCTTCTTCTAAGGACATGAAAGACACCAACCGGTGCAGTGTAGAAGCCAGTAGTGGATGAGGCAAAAAACTGTCTGCAGCAGCTTCTCTCTTTCCTGGGAACACAAACAAACAGACAAGAACTGTGATTTGATCAACTCCAGAAAGTAACACATTGAAACCAAATGCAGACTTCAGTGTTCAAGCTGAAAAGCAAAGCTTGATGTTACAGAGCACTTTCATGGAGACTTAGTCATCTAGGCAATACCAGCTTTGGTTCTGCTCTATAGACATGAGAAACATCAAGCGGTAGAGTGTCAAAGGAAAGTTTTCTGTTCCATGGCTCTTTCATGGAAATCAAGCCAAATAGGAAGTAATCACCTTTCTTCTTGCTGTGGTGACAAGGAAAACACATCCATGTGCAAAGTGTCAACCGGTACTGCAAAAGGCAAGTAAGTGTCTGCAGCAGCTTCTCTGCTTCCTGGGAACACAACCAAACAGACAAGAATTGTGTTTTGATCAACTCCAGAAAGCACGACATAGAAACCAAAAGCAGAGATCACTGTTCACTCGGAAAAGCCAAGCTTTGTGTTACAGAGCTCTTTCATGGAAATTAAGCAAATTAGGCAGTAACAGCTTTGGTTCTTCTTCTAAGGACATGAAAGACACCAACCGGTGCAGTGTAGAAGCCAGTAGTGGATGAGGCAAAAAACTGTCTGCAGCAGCTTCTCTCTTTCCTGGGAACACAAACAAACAGACAAGAACTGTGATTTGATCAACTCCAGAAAGTAACACATTGAAACCAAATGCAGACTTCAGTGTTCAAGCTGAAAAGCAAAGCTTGATGTTACAGAGCACTTTCATGGAGACTTAGTCATCTAGGCAATAGCAGCTTTGGTTCTGCTCTATAGACGTGAGAAGCATCAAGCGGTAGAGTGTCAAAGGAAAGTTTTCTGTTCCATGGCTCTTTCATGGAAATCAAGCCAAATAGGAAGTAATCACCTTTATTCTTGGTGTGGTGACAAGGAAAACACATCCATGTGCAAAGTGTCAACCGGTACTGCAAAAGGCAAGTAAGTGTCTGCAGCAGCTTCTCTGCTTCCTGGGAACACAACCAAACAGACAAGAATTGTGTTTTGATCAACTCCAGAAAGCACGACATAGAAACCAAAAGCAGAGATCACTGTTCACTCGGAAAAGCCAAGCTTTGTGTTACAGAGCTCTTTCATGGAAATTAAGCAAATTAGGCAGTAACAGCTTTGGTTCTTCTTCTAAGGACATGAAAGACACCAGCCGGTGCAGTGTATAAGCCAGTAGTGGCTAAGGCAAAAAACTGTCTGCAGCAGCTTCTCTCTTTCCTGGGAACACAACCAAACAGACAAGAACTGTGATTTGATCAACTCCAGAAAGTAACACATTGAAAACCCATTGTCTCTGTGCTTCCCCCTTGTGGACACAGTGTGGTACTGCAGCTCTTCAAAGTCCCTGTCTCAGTGTATCTCCTCTTCTGGACACAGTGCGGTACTGCAGCTCTTCAAAATTCCTGTCTAAGTGCTTCCCCCTTCTGGACACAGTGTGGTACTGCAGCTCTTCATAACTAATGTCTCAGTGCTTCCCCCTTTGTGGACACAGTGCTGTACCGCAGCTATTTTTCTTTCCGGTCTCAGTGCTGCCCCCTTGTGGACACAGTGCGGTACTGCAGCTATTTTTCTTTCCTGTCTCAGTGCTGCGCTTTTGTGGACACAGTTCAATAATGCAGTTCTACAAAATTCCTTTCTCAGTGTTGCCATCTTGTGGACACAGTGCGGTATTGCAGCTCTTGAATATTTCTGTCTCAGTACTGCCCCTTTATGGACACAGTGTGGTACTGCAGCTATTCAAAATTCCTGTCTCAGTGCTGCCCTCTTGTGGACACAGTGCGGTACTGCAGCTCTTCAAAATTGCTGTCTCAGTGCTGCCCCCTTGTGGACACAGTGCGGTAATGCAGCTCTTAAAAATTCCTGTCTCAGTGCTGCCCCCATTTGGACAAAATGTGGAACTGCAGCTGTTTTTCTTTCCTGTCTCAGTGCTGCCACCTTGTGGACACAGTGTGGTAGTGCAGCTCTTCAAAATTCCTGTCTCAGTGCTGCCCCCTTGTGGACACAGTGTGGTACTGCAGCTCTTCCTGGTGCCCATCTCAGTGCTGCCCCCTTGTGCACACGGAGCAGTACTGCAGCTCTCCTTCATTCCTTTCCCAGTGCTGCCACCTTTTAAACAGAACGCGGTACTGCAGCTTTCCCCCGTTGCCTTTTCTATAGGAGCCGCAGTGAGCCGGGCAACTTGTGCTACCACCTTGTTGACACAATGCGGTTCTGCAGCTCTCCTCTATGCCCATCCCGGTTCTGCCTTCTTATGGACACAGTGCGGTACTGCAGCTCTTCCTTGTGTCCGTCCCAGTGCTGCCCCCATATGGACATAGTGCGGTACTGCACCTCTCCTCTGTGCCCGTCCCGGTTCTGCCCGCTTGTGGTAACATGGCGGTACTGCAGCTCTTCAAAACTCCTGTCTCAGTGCTGCCGCCTTTTGGATACAAAGTGGTACTGCAGCTATTTTTCTTTCCTGTCTCAGTGCTGCCCCCTTGTGGACACAGTGCAATAATGCAGCTGCACAAAATTACTTTCTCAGTGCTGCCCCCTGTTGGACACAGTGTGGTACTGCAGCTCTTCTAAATTCCTGTCTCAGTACTGCCCCCTTGTCGACACTATGGGGTACTGCAGCTCTTCAAAACTCCGGATCGCAGTGCTGCCTCCTTGTGGAGACAGTGTGGTACTGCAGCTACTTTTCTTTCCTGTGTCCGTGCTGCCCCCTTGTAGACACAGTGCGGTACTGCAGGACTTCAAAATACCTGTCTCAGTGCTGCCCCCTTTTGGACACAGTGCAGTACTGCAGCTCTTTAAAATTCCTGTCTCAGTGCTGCCCCATTGTGGACATTGTGCGGTACTGCAGTTATTTTTCTTTTCTGTCACAGTGCTTCCCCCTTGTGGACATAGTGCGGTACTGCAGCTCTTTTTGTTTCCTGTCTCAGTGCTACCTTTTTGTGGACACAGTGCAATAATGCAGTTCCACAAAATTCCTTTCTCAGTGCTGCCATCTTGTGGACAAAGTGTGGTACTGCAGCTATTTTTCTTTCCTGTCTCAGTGCTGCCCCCTTGTGGACACAGTGTGGTACTGCATCTATTCAAAATTCCTGTCTCAGTACTGCCCCCTTGTGGACAAAGTGTGGTACTGCAGCTGTTTTTCTTTCCTGTCTCAGTGCTGCCACGTTGTGGACACAGTGCGGTACTGCAGCTCTTCAAAATTCCTGTCTCAGTGCTGCCCCCTTGTGGACACAGTGTGGTACTGCAGCTCTTCAAAACTTCTGTCCCAGTGCTGCCCCCTTGTGGACACAGTGCGGTACTGCAGCTATTTTTCTTTCCTGTCTCAGTGCTTCCTCCTTGTGGACACAGTGCGGTACTGCAGCTATTTTTCTTTCCTGTCCCAGTGCTGCCCCCTTGTGGACACAGTGCGGTACTGCATCTTTTCAAAATTCCTGTCTTATTTCTGCCCTATTGTGGACACAGTGCGGTACTGCAGCTATTTTTCTTTCCTGTCTCAATGCTGCCTCCTTGTGAACACAGTGCAATAATGCAGCTCTTCAAATTTCCTATCTCAGTACTGCCCCCTTGTGGACACAGTGCGGTACAACAGCTGTTTTTCTTTCCTCTCTCAGTGCTGCCACCTTGTGGACACAGTGCGGTACTGCAGGTCTCTCCCATGCCCATCAAATGCTGTCCCTTTCTGGACACAGAGCAGTATTGCAGCTCTCCCTCATTCCTGTCACAGTGCTGTCAGCTTTTAAACACAGCGCGGTACTGAACTTTCCCCCGTGCCTTTTCTACAGGAGCCGCAGTGAGCTGGGCCCCTAGTGCTACTATCTTGAGGACACAATGCGGTTCTGCAGCTCTCCTCTATGCCTGTCCCGGTTCTGCCTTCTTGTGGACGCAGTACGGTACTTCAGTTCTCTCAGGTGCCCGTTCCAGTGCTGCCCCCTGGTGGACACAGTGTGGCACTTAGGTTCTCCCCCGTGCCTGTCCCAGTGCATCCCCCTTTGTGGACACAGTGCTCTGCTGCAGCTCTCTCCCATGTCCGTCAGTGCTGCCCCCTTGTTGACACAGTGTGGTACTGCAGCTCTTCCTGGTGCCCATCTCAGTGCTGCTCCCTTGTGGACACGGAGCAGTACTGCAGCTCTCCTTCATTCCTGTCCCAGTGCTGCCACCTTTTAAACACAACGCGGTACTGCAGCTTTCCCCCGGTGCCTTTTCTATAGGAGCCGCAGTGAGCTGGGCAACTTGTGCTACCACCTTGTTGACACAATGTGGTTCTGCAGCTCTCCTCTATGCCCATCCCGGTTCTGCCTTCTTGTGGACACAGTGCGGTACTGCAGCTCTTCAAAATTCCTGTCTCAGTGCTGCCCCTTTGTATACAGTGTGCGGTACTGCAGCTATTTTTCTTTCCTGTCTCAGTACTGCCCCCTTGTGGACACAGTGTGGTACTGCAGCTATTCAAAATTCCTGTCTCAGTGCTGCCCCCTTGTGGACACAGTGTGGTACTGCAGCTCTTCAAAACTTCTGTCCCAGTGCTGCCCCCTTGTGGACACAGTGCGGTACTGCAGCTATTTTTCTTTCCTGTCACAGTGCTGCCTTTTTGTGGACACAGTGCAATAATGCAGTTCCACAAAATTCCTTTCTCAGTGCTGCCACGTTGTGGACACAGTGTGGTACTGCAGCTCTTCAAAACTCCTGTCTCAGTGCTGCCCCCTTGTGGACACAATGCGGTACTGCAGCTATTTTTGTTTCCTGTCTCAGTGCTGCCCCCTTGTGGACACAATGCGGTAGCGCAGCTCTTAAAAATTCCTGTCTCAGTGCTGCCCCCTTGTGGACACAGTGTGGTACTGCAACTCTTCAAAATTCCTGTCTCAGTGCTGCCCCCTTCTGGACACAATGTAGTACTGCAGGTCTTCAAAACTTCTGTCTCAGTGCTGCCCCCTTGTGGACACAGTGCGGTACTGCAGCTATTTTTCTTTCCTGTCTCAGTGCTGCCCCCTTGTGGACACAGTGCGGTACTGCAGGTCTTCAAAATTCCTGTCTCAGTGCTGCCCCCTTGTGGATACAGTGCGGTACTGCAGGTCTTCAAAATTCCTGTCTCAGTGCTGCCTTCTTATGGACACAGTTCAGTACTGCAGATCTCTCCCATGCTCGTCAAATGGTGTCCCTTTCTGGACACAGAGCAGTACTGCAGCTCTCCCCCATTCCCCTCACAGTGCTGCCAGCTTTTAAACACAGCGCGGTACTGCAATTTTCCCCGTGCCTTTTCTACAGGAGCCGCAGTGAGCTGGGCCCCTAGTGCTACTATCTTGAGGACACAATGCGGTTCTGCAGCTCTCCTCTATGCCCGTCCCGGTTCTGCCTTCTTGTGGACGCAGTACGGTACTTCAGCTCTCCCCGGTGCCCGTTCCAGTGCTGCCCCCTTGTGGACAAAGTGTGGTACTGCAGCTGTTTTTCTTTCCTGTCTCAGTGCTGCCACGTTGTGGACACAGTGCGGTACCACAGCTCTTCAAAGTTCCTGTCTCAGTGATGCCCCCTTGTGGACACAGTGCGGTACTGCAGCTCTTCAAAATTCCTGTTTCAGTGCTGCCCCCTTGTGGACACAGTGTGGTACTGCAGCTCTTCAAAACTTCTGTCCCAGTGCTGCCCCCTTGTGGACACAGTGCGGTACTGCAGCTATTTTTCTTTCCTGTCTCAGTGCTGCCCCCTTGTGGACACAGTGCGGTACTGCAGCTCTTCAAAATTCCTGTCTCAGTGCTGCCCCCTTGTGGACACAGTGTGGTACTGCAGCTCTTCAAAACTTCTGTCTCAGTGCTGCCCTTTTGTGGACACAGTTCAGTACTGCAGATCTCTCCCATACTCGCCAAATGGTGTCCCTTTCTGGACACAGAGCAGTACTGCAGCTCTCCCCCATTCCCCTCACAGTGCTGCCAGCTTTTAAACACAGCGCGGTACTGCTACTTTCCCCCGTGCCCTTTCTACAGGAGCCGCAGTGAGCTGGGCCCCTAGTGCTACTATCTTGAGGACACAATGCGGTTCTGCAGCTCTCCTCTATGCCCGTCCCGGTTCTGCCTTCTTGTGGACGCAGTACGGTACTTCAGCTCTCCCCGGTGCCCGTTCCAGTGCTGCCCCCTTGTGGACAAAGTGTGGTACTGCAGCTGTTTTTCTTTCCTGTCTCAGTGCTGCCACGTTGTGGACACAGTGTGGTACCGCAGCTCTTCAAAGTTCCTGTCTCAGTGATGCCCCCTTGTGGACACAGTGCGGTACTGCAGCTCTTCAAAATTCCTGTCTCAGTGCTGCCCCCTTGTGGACACAGTGTGGTACTGCAGCTCTTCAAAACTTCTGTTCCAGTGCTGCCCCCTTGTGGACACAGTGCGGTACTGCAGCTATTTTTCTTTCCTGTCTCAGTGCTGCCCCCTTGTGGACACAGTGCGGTACTGCAGCTCTTCAAAATTCCTGTCTCAGTGCTGCCCCCTTGTGGACACAGTGTGGTACTGCAGCTCTTCAAAACTTCTCTCTCAGTGCTGCCCTTTTGTGGACACAGTTCAGTACTGCAGATCTCTCCCATGCTCGCCAAATGGTGTCCCTTTCTGGACACAGAGCAGTACTGCAGCTCTCCCCCATTCCTGTCACAGTGCTGCCAGCTTTTAAACACAGCGCGGTACTGCTACTTTCCCCCGTGCCCTTTCTACAGGAGCCGCAGTGAGCTGGGCCCCTAGTGCTACTATCTTGAGGACACAATGCGGTTCTGCAGCTCTCCTCTATGCCCGTCCCGGTTCTGCCTTCTTGTGGACGCAGTACGGTACTTCAGCTCTCCCCGGTGCCCGTTCCAGTGCTGCCCCCTTGTGGACACAGTGTGGTACTGCAGCTATTCAAAATTCCTGTCTCAGTGCTGCCCCCTTGTGGACACAGTGTGGTACTGCAGCTCTTCAAAACTTCTGTCCCAGTGCTGCCCCCTTGTGGACACAGTGCGGTACTGCAGCTATTTTTCTTTCCTGTCTCAGTGCTGCCCCCTTGTGGACACAGTGCGGTACTGCAGCTCTTCAAAATTCCTGTCTCAGTGCTGCCCCCTTGTGGACAGAGTGTGGTACTGCAGCTCTTCAAAACTTCTGTCTCAGTGCTGCCCTTTTGTGGACACAGTTCAGTACTGCAGATCTCTCCCATGCTCACCAAATGCTGTCCCTTTCCGGACACAGAGCAGTACTGCAGCTCTCTCCCATTCCCCTCACAGTGCTGCCAGCTTTTAAACACAGCGTGATACTGCAACTTTCCCCCGTGCCTTTTCTACAGGAGCCGCAGTGAGCTGGGCCCCTAGTGCTACTACCTTGAGGACACAATGCGGTTCTGCAGCTCTCCTCTATGCCCGTCCCGGTTCTGCCTTCTTGTGGACGCAGTACGGTACTTCAGCTCTCCCCGGTGCCCGTTCCAGTGCTGCCCCCTTGTGGACACAGTGTGGCACTTAGGTTCTCCCCCGTGCCTTTCCCAGTGCATCCCCCTTTGTGGACACAGTGCTCTGCTGCAGCTCTCTCCCATGTCCGTCAGTGCTGCCCCCTTGTTGACACAGTGTGGTACTGCAGCTCTTCCTGGTGCCCATCTCAGTGCTGCCCCCTTGTGGACACGGAGCAGTACTGCAGCTCTCCTTCATTCCTGTCCCAGTGCTGCCACCATTTAAACACAACGCGGTACTGCAGCTTTCCCCCGGTGCCTTTTCTATAGGAGCCGCAGTGAGCTGGGCAACTTGTGCTACCACCTTGTTGACACAATGCGGTTCTGCAGCTCTCCTCTATGCCCATCCCGGTTCTGCCTTCTTGTGGACACAGTGCGGTAATGCAGCTCTTCCTTCTGTCCGTCGCAGTGCTGCCCCCGTGTGGACACAGTGTGGTACTGCAGCTCTCCTCTGTGCCTGACCCAGTACTGCCCCCTTATGGACACAGTGCGGTACTGCAGCTATTTTTCTTTCCTGTCTCAATGCTGCCTCCTTGTGAACACAGTGCAATAATGCAGCTCTTCAAAATTCCTGTCTCAGTACTGCCCCCTTGTGGACACAGTGCGGTACTCCAGCTGTTTTTCTTTCCTCTCTCAGTGCTGCCACCTTGTGGACACAGTGCGGTACTGCAGGTCTCTCCCATGCCCATCAAATGCTGTCCCTTTCTGGACACAGAGCAGTATTGCAGCTCTCCCTCATTCCTGTCACAGTGCTGTCAGCTTTTAAACACAGCGCGGTACTGAACTTTCCCCCGTGCCTTTTCTACAGGAGCCGCAGTGAGCTGGGCCCCTAGTGCTACTATCTTGAGGACACAATGCGGTTCTGCAGCTCTCCTCTATGCCTGTCCCGGTTCTGCCTTCTTGTGGACGCAGTACGGTACTTCAGTTCTCTCAGGTGCCCGTTCCAGTGCTGCCCCCTGGTGGACACAGTGTGGCACTTAGGTTCTCCCCCGTGCCTGTCCCAGTGCATCCCCCTTTGTGGACACAGTGCTCTGCTGCAGCTCTCTCCCATGTCCGTCAGTGCTGCCCCCTTGTTGACACAGTGTGGTACTGCAGCTCTTCCTGGTGCCCATCTCAGTGCTGCCCCCTTGTGGACACGGAGCAGTACTGCAGCTCTCCTTCATTCCTGTCCCAGTGCTGCCACCATTTAAACACAACGCTGTACTGCAGCTTTCCCCCGGTGCCTTTTCTATAGGAGCCGCAGTGAGCTGGGCAACTTGTGCTACCACCTTGTTGACACAATGTGGTTCTGCAGCTCTCCTCTATGCCCATCCCGGTTCTGCCTTCTTGTGGACACAGTGCGGTACTGCAGCTCTTCAAAATTCCTGTCTCAGTGCTGCCCCTTTGTATACATTGTGCGGTACTGCAGCTATTTTTCTTTCCTGTCTCAGTACTGCCCCCTTGTGGACACAGTGCGGTACTGCAGCTCTTCAAAACTCCTGTCTCAGTGCTGCCGCCTTTTGGACACAGTGCGGTACTGCAGCTATTTTTCTTTCCTGTCACAGTGCTGCCTTTTTGTGGACACAGTGCAATAATGCAGTTCCACAAAATTCCTTTCTCAGTGCTGCCACGTTGTGGACACAGTGTGGTACTGCAGCTCTTCAAAACTCCTGTCTCAGTGCTGCCCCCTTGTGGACACAATGCGGTACTGCAGCTATTTTTGTTTCCTGTCTCAGTGCTGCCCCCTTGTGGACACAATGCGGTAGCGCAGCTCTTCAAAATTCCTGTCTCAGTGCTGCCCCCTTGTGGACACAATGCGGTAGCGCAGCTCTTCAAAATTCCTGTCTCAGTGCTGCCCCCTTGTGGACACAGTGTGGTACTGCAGCTCTTCAAAATTCCTGTCTCAGTGCTGCCCCCTTGTGGACACAGTGCGGTACTGCAGCTATTTTTCTTTCCTGTCTCAGTGCTGCCCCCTTGTGGACACAGTGCGGTACTGCAGCTCTTCAAAATTCCTGTCTCAGTGCTGCCCCCTTGTGGATACAGTGCGGTACTGCAGGTCTTCAAAATTCCTGTCTCAGTGCTGCCTTCTTATGGACACAGTTCAGTACTGCAGATCTCTCCCATGCTCGTCAAATGGTGTCCCTTTCTGGACACAGAGCAGTACTGCAGCTCTCCCCCATTCCCCTCACAGTGCTGCCAGCTTTTAAACACAGCGCGGTACTGCAACTTTCCCCCGTGCCTTTTCTACAGGAGCCGCAGTGAGCTGGGCCCCTAGTGCTACTACCTTGAGGACACAATGCGGTTCTGCAGCTCTCCTCTATGCCCGTCCCGGTTCTGCCTTCTTGTGGACGCAGTACGGTACTTCAGCTCTCCCCGGTGCCCGTTCCAGTGCTGCCCCCTTGTGGACAAAGTGTGGTACTGCAGCTGTTTTTCTTTCCTGTCTCAGTGCTACCACGTTGTGGACACAGTGCGGTACCGCAGCTCTTCAAAGTTCCTGTCTCAGTGATGCCCCCTTGTGGACACAGTGCGGTACTGCAGCTCTTCAAAATTCCTGTTTCAGTGCTGCCCCCTTGTGGACACAGTGTGGTACTGCAGCTCTTCAAAACTTCTGTCCCAGTGCTGCCCCCTTGTGGACACAGTGCGGTACTGCAGCTATTTTTCTTTCCTGTCTCAGTGCTGCCCCCTTGTGGACACAGTGCGGTACTGCAGCTCTTCAAAATTCCTGTCTCAGTGCTGCCCCCTTGTGGACACAGTGTGGTACTGCAGCTCTTCAAAACTTCTGTCTCAGTGCTGCCCTTTTGTGGACACAGTTCAGTACTGCAGATCTCTCCCATGCTCGCCAAATGGTGTCCCTTTCTGGACACAGAGCAGTACTGCAGCTCTCCCCCATTCCCCTCACAGTGCTGCCAGCTTTTAAACACAGCGCGGCACTGCTACTTTCCCCCGTGCCCTTTCTACAGGAGCCGCAGTGAGCTGGGCCCCTAGTGCTACTATCTTGAGGACACAATGCGGTTCTGCAGCTCTCCTCTATGCCCGTCCCGGTTCTGCCTTCTTGTGGACGCAGTACGGTACTTCAGCTCTCCCCGGTGCCCGTTCCAGTGCTGCCCCCTTGTGGACACAGTGTGGTACTGCAGCTATTCAAAATTCCTGTCTCAGTGCTGCCCCCTTGTGGACACAGTGTGGTACTGCAGCTCTTCAAAACTTCTGTCCCAGTGCTGCCCCCTTGTGGACACAGTGCGGTACTGCAGCTATTTTTCTTTCCTGTCTCAGTGCTGCCCCCTTGTGGACACAGTGCGGTACTGCAGCTCTTCAAAATTCCTGTCTCAGTGCTGCCCCCTTGTGGACAGAGTGTGGTACTGCAGCTCTTCAAAACTTCTGTCTCAGTGCTGCCCTTTTGTGGACACAGTTCAGTACTGCAGATCTCTCCCATGCTCACCAAATGCTGTCCCTTTCCGGACACAGAGCAGTACTGCAGCTGTCTCCCATTCCCCTCACAGTGCTGCCAGCTTTTAAACACAGCGTGATACTGCAACTTTCCCCCCGTGCCTTTTCTACAGGAGCCGCAGTGAGCTGGGCCCCTAGTGCTACTACCTTGAGGACACAATGCGGTTCTGCAGCTCTCCTCTATGCCCGTCCCGGTTCTGCCTTCTTGTGGACGCAGTACGGTACTTCAGCTCTCCCCGGTGCCCGTTCCAGTGCTGCCCCCTTGTGGACACAGTGTGGCACTTAGGTTCTCCCCCGTGCCTTTCCCAGTGCATCCCCCTTTGTGGACACAGTGCTCTGCTGCAGCTCTCTCCCATGTCCGTCAGTGCTGCCCCCTTGTTGACACAGTGTGGTACTGCAGCTCTTCCTGGTGCCCATCTCAGTGCTGCCCCCTTGTGGACACGGAGCAGTACTGCAGCTCTCCTTCATTCCTGTCCCAGTGCTGCCACCATTTAAACACAACGCTGTACTGCAGCTTTCCCCCGGTGCCGCTGTACTGCAGCTTTCCCCCGGTGCCTTTTCTATAGGAGCCGCAGTGAGCTGGGCAACTTGTGCTACCACCTTGTTGACACAATGCGGTTCTGCAGCTCTCCTCTATGCCCATCCCGGTTCTGCCTTCTTGTGGACACAGTGCGGTAATGCAGCTCTTCCTTCTGTCCGTCGCAGTGCTGCCCCCGTGTGGACACAGTGTGGTACTGCAGCTCTCCTCTGTGCCTGACCCAGTACTGCCCCCTTATGGACACAGTGCGGTACTGCAGCTATTTTTCTTTCCTGTCTCAATGCTGCCTCCTTGTGAACACAGTGCAATAATGCAGCTCTTCAAAATTCCTGTCTCAGTACTGCCCCCTTGTGGACACAGTGCGGTACTCCAGCTGTTTTTCTTTCCTCTCTCAGTGCTGCCACCTTGTGGACACAGTGCGGTACTGCAGGTCTCTCCCATGCCCATCAAATGCTGTCCCTTTCTGGACACAGAGCAGTATTGCAGCTCTCCCTCATTCCTGTCACAGTGCTGTCAGCTTTTAAACACAGCGCGGTACTGAACTTTCCCCCGTGCCTTTTCTACAGGAGCCGCAGTGAGCTGGGCCCCTAGTGCTACTACCTTGAGGACACAATGCGGTTCTGCAGCTCTCCTCTATGCCCGTCCCGGTTCTGCCTTCTTGTGGACGCAGTACGGTACTTCAGTTCTCTCAGGTGCCCGTTCCAGTGCTGCCCCCTGGTGGACACAGTGTGGCACTTAGGTTCTCCCCCGTGCCTGTCCCAGTGCATCCCCCTTTGTGGACACAGTGCTCTGCTGCAGCTCTCTCCCATGTCCGTCAGTGCTGCCCCCTTGTTGACACAGTGTGGTACTGCAGCTCTTCCTGGTGCCCATCTCAGTGCTGCCCCCTTGTGGACACGGAGCAGTACTGCAGCTCTCCTTCATTCCTGTCCCAGTGCTGCCACCATTTAAACACAACGCTGTACTGCAGCTTTCCCCCGGTGCCTTTTCTATAGGAGCCGCAGTGAGCTGGGCAACTTGTGCTACCACCTTGTTGACACAATGTGGTTCTGCAGCTCTCCTCTATGCCCATCCCGGTTCTGCCTTCTTGTGGACACAGTGCGGTACTGCAGCTCTTCAAAATTCCTGTCTCAGTGCTGCCCCTTTGTATACATTGTGCGGTACTGCAGCTATTTTTCTTTCCTGTCTCAGTACTGCCCCCTTGTGGACACAGTGCGGTACTGCAGCTCTTCAAAACTCCTGTCTCAGTGCTGCCGCCTTTTGGACACAGTGCGGTACTGCAGCTATTTTTCTTTCCTGTCACAGTGCTGCCTTTTTGTGGACACAGTGCAATAATGCAGTTCCACAAAATTCCTTTCTCAGTGCTGCCACGTTGTGGACACAGTGTGGTACTGCAGCTCTTCAAAACTCCTGTCTCAGTGCTGCCCCCTTGTGGACACAATGCGGTACTGCAGCTATTTTTGTTTCCTGTCTCAGTGCTGCCCCCTTGTGGACACAATGCGGTAGCGCAGCTCTTCAAAATTCCTGTCTCAGTGCTGCCCCCTTGTGGACACAGTGTGGTACTGCAGCTCTTCAAAATTCCTGTCTCAGTGCTGCCCCCTTCTGGACACAATGTAGTACTGCAGCTCTTCAAAACTTCTGTCTCAGTGCTGCCCCCTTGTGGACACAGTGCGGTACTGCAGCTCTTCAAAATTCCTGTCTCAGTGCTGCCCCCTTGTGGATACAGTGCGGTACTGCAGGTCTTCAAAATTCCTGTCTCAGTGCTGCCTTCTTATGGATACAGTTCAGTACTGCAGATCTCTCCCATGCTCGTCAAATGGTGTCCCTTTCTGGACACAGAGCAGTACTGCAGCTCTCCCCCATTCCCCTCACAGTGCTGCCAGCTTTTAAACACAGCGCGGTACTGCAACTTTCCCCCGTGCCTTTTCTACAGGAGCCGCAGTGAGCTGGGCCCCTAGTGCTACTATCTTGAGGACACAATGCGGTTCTGCAGCTCTCCTCTATGCCCGTCCCGGTTCTGCCTTCTTGTGGACGCAGTACGGTACTTCAGCTCTCCCCGGTGCCCGTTCCAGTGCTGCCCCCTTGTGGACAAAGTGTGGTACTGCAGCTGTTTTTCTTTCCTGTCTCAGTGCTGCCACGTTGTGGACACAGTGCGGTACCGCAGCTCTTCAAAGTTCCTGTCTCAGTACTGCCCCCTTGTGGACACAGTGCGGTACTGCAGCTCTTCAAAATTCCTGTTTCGGTGCTGCCCCCTTGTGGACACAGTGTGGTACTGCAGCTCTTCAAAACTTCTGTCCCAGTGCTGCCCCCTTGTGGACACAGTGTGGTACTGCAGCTATTTTTCTTTCCTGTCTCAGTGCTGCCCCCTTGTGGACACAGTGCGGTACTGCAGCTCTTCAAAATTCCTGTCTCAGTGCTGCCCCCTTGTGGACACAGTGTGGTACTGCAGCTCTTCAAAACTTCTGTCTCAGTGCTGCCCTTTTGTGGACACAGTTCAGTACTGCAGATCTCTCCCATGCTCACCAAATGCTGTCCCTTTCTGGACACAGAGCAGTACTGCAGCTCTCTCCCATTCCCCTCACAGTGCTGCCAGCTTTTAAACACAGCGTGATACTGCAACTTTCCCCCGTGCCTTTTCTACAGGAGCCGCAGTGAGCTGGGCCCCTAGTGCTACTACCTTGAGGACACAATGCGGTTCTGCAGCTCTCCTCTATGCCCGTCCCGGTTCTGCCTTCTTGTGGACGCAGTACGGTACTTCAGCTCTCCCCGGTGCCCGTTCCAGTGCTGCCCCCTTGTGGACACAGTGTGGCACTTAGGTTCTCCCCCGTGCCTTTCCCAGTGCATCCCCCTTTGTGGACACAGTGCTCTGCTGCAGCTCTCTCCCATGTCCGTCAGTGCTGCCCCCTTGTTGACACAGTGTGGTACTGCAGCTCTTCCTGGTGCCCATCTCAGTGCTGCCCCCTTGTGGACACGGAGCAGTACTGCAGCTCTCCTTCATTCCTGTCCCAGTGCTGCCACCTTTTAAACACAACGCGGTACTGCAGCTTTCCCCCGGAGCCTTTTCTATAGGAGCCGCAGTGAGCTGGGCAACTTGTGCTACCACCTTGTTGACACAATGCGGTTCTGCGGCTCTCCTCTATGCCCATCCCGGTTCTGCCTTCTTGTGGACACAGTGCGGTACTGCAGCTCTTCAAAATTCCTGTCTCAGTGCTGCCCCTTTGTATACATTGTGCGGTACTGCAGCTATTTTTCTTTCCTGTCTCAGTACTGCCCCCTTGTGGACACAGTGCGGTACTGCAGCTCTTCAAAACTCCTGTCTCAGTGCTGCCGCCTTTTGGACACAGTGCGGTACTGCAGCTATTTTTCTTTCCTGTCACAGTGCTGCCTTTTTGTGGACACAGTGCAATAATGCAGTTCCACAAAATTCCTTTCTCAGTGCTGCCACGTTGTGGACACAGTGTGGTACTGCAGCTCTTCAAAACTCCTGTCTCAGTGCTGCCCCCTTGTGGACACAATGCGGTACTGCAGCTATTTTTGTTTCCTGTCTCAGTGCTGCCCCCTTGTGGACACAATGCGGTAGCGCAGCTCTTCAAAATTCCTGTCTCAGTGCTGCCCCCTTGTGGACACAATGCGGTAGCGCAGCTCTTCAAAATTCCTGTCTCAGTGCTGCCCCCTTGTGGACACAGTGTGGTACTGCAGCTCTTCAAAATTCCTGTCTCAGTGCTGCCCCCTTGTGGACACAGTGCGGTACTGCAGCTATTTTTCTTTCCTGTCTCAGTGCTGCCCCCTTGTGGACACAGTGCGGTACTGCAGCTCTTCAAAATTCCTGTCTCAGTGCTGCCCCCTTGTGGATACAGTGCGATACTGCAGGTCTTCAAAATTCCTGTCTCAGTGCTGCCTTCTTATGGACACAGTTCAGTACTGCAGATCTCTCCCATGCTCGTCAAATGGTGTCCCTTTCTGGACACAGAGCAGTACTGCAGCTCTCCCCCATTCCCCTCACAGTGCTGCCAGCTTTTAAACACAGCGCGGGTACTGCTACTTTCCCCCGTGCCTTTTCTACAGGAGCCGCAGTGAGCTGGGCCCCTAGTGCTACTATCTTGAGGACACAATGCGGTTCTGCAGCTCTCCTCTATGCCCGTCCCGGTTCTGCCTTCTTGTGGACGCAGTACGGTACTTCAGCTCTCCCCGGTGCCCGTTCCAGTGCTGCCCCCTTGTGGACAAAGTGTGGTACTGCAGCTGTTTTTCTTTCCTGTCTCAGTGCTGCCACGTTGTGGACACAGTGCGGTACCGCAGCTCTTCAAAGTTCCTGTCTCAGTGATGCCCCCTTGTGGACACAGTGCGGTACTGCAGCTCTTCAAAATTCCTGTTTCAGTGCTGCCCCCTTGTGGACACAGTGTGGTACTGCAGCTCTTCAAAACTTCTGTCCCAGTGCTGCCCCCTTGTGGACACAGTGCGGTACTGCAGCTATTTTTCTTTCCTGTCCCAGTGCTGCCCCCTTGTGGACACAGTGCGGTACTGCAGCTCTTCAAAATTCCTGTCTCAGTGCTGCCCCCTTGTGGACACAGTGTGGTACTGCAGCTCTTCAAAACTTCTCTCTCAGTGCTGCCCTTTTGTGGACACAGTTCAGTACTGCAGATCTCTCCCATGCTCGCCAAATGGTGTCCCTTTCTGGACACAGAGCAGTACTGCAGCTCTCCCCCATTCCCCTCACAGTGCTGCCAGCTTTTAAACACAGCGCGGGTACTGCTACTTTCCCCCGTGCCCTTTCTACAGGAGCCGCAGTGAGCTGGGCCCCTAGTGCTACTATCTTGAGGACACAATGCGGTTCTGCAGCTCTCCTCTATGCCCGTCCCGGTTCTGCCTTCTTGTGGACGCAGTACGGTACTTCAGCTCTCCCCGGTGCCCGTTCCAGTGCTGCCCCCTTGTGGACACAGTGTGGTACTGCAGCTATTCAAAATTCCTGTCTCAGTGCTGCCCCCTTGTGGACACAGTGTGGTACTGCAGCTCTTCAAAACTTCTGTCCCAGTGCTGCCCCCTTGTGGACACAGTGCGGTACTGCAGCTATTTTTCTTTCCTGTCTCAGTGCTGCCCCCTTGTGGACACAGTGCGGTACTGCAGCTCTTCAAAATTCCTGTCTCAGTGCTGCCCCCTTGTGGACACTATGGGGTACTGAAGCTCTTCAAAACTCCGGTCGCAGTGCTGCGTCCTTGTGGACAAAATGTGGTACTGCAGCTTCTTTTCTTTCCTATCTCAGTGCTGCCCCATTGTGGACACAGTGCGGTACTGCAGCTCTTCAAAATTCCTGTCTCAGTGCTGCCCCATTGTGGACATTGTGCAGTACTGCAGCTATTTTTCTTTCCTGTCTCAGTACTGCCCCCTTGTGGACACAGTGCGGTACTGCAGCTCTTCAAAACTCCTGTCTCAGTGCTGCCGCCTTTTGGACACAGTAAGGTACTGCAGCTATTATTCTTTCCTGTCACAGTGCTGCCCTTTTGTGGACATAGTGCGGTACTGCAGCTATTTTTCTTTCCTGTCTCAGTGCTGCCCCCTTGTGGACACAGTGCGGTACTGCAGCTCTTCAAAATTCCTGTCTCAGTGCTGCCCCCTTCTGGACACAATGTAGTACTGCAGCTCTTCAAAATTCCTGTCTCAGTGCTGCCCCCTTGTGGACACAGTTCGGTACTGCAGCTCTTCAAAGTTCCTGTCTCAGTGCTTCCCCTCTTGTGGACACAGTGTGGTACTGCAGCTATTCAAAATTCCTGTCTAAGTGCTGCCCCCTTGTGGACACAGTGTGATACTGCAGCTCTTCATAACTAATGTCTCAGTGCTTCCCCCTTTGTGGACACAGTGCGGTACTGCAACTATTTTTCTTTCCTGTCTCAGTGCTGCCCTTTTGTGGACACAGTGCAATAATGCAGTTCTACAAAATTCCTTTCTCAGTGTCCATCTTGTGGATACAGTGTGGTACTGCAGCTTATCAAAATTCCTGTCTCAGTGCTGCCCCCTTGTGGACACAGTGCGGTACTGCAGCTCTTCAAAATTGCTGTCTCAGTGCTGCCCCCTTGTGGACACAGTGCGGTAATGCAGCTCTTCAAAATTCCTGTCTCAGTGCTGCCCCATTTTGGACAAAGTTTGGTACTGCAGCTGTTTTTCTTTCCTGTTTCATTGCTACCACCTTGTGGGCTCAGCGTGGTACTGCAGCTCTACATGTGCCCGAACCAGTGTTGCCCCCATATGGACACAGTGTGGTACTGCACCTCTCCTCTGTGCCCATCCCGGTTCTGCCCCCTTGTGCACACAGAGCGGAACTGCAGCTATTTTTATTTCCATTCTCAGTGCTGCCCCCTTTTGGGCATAGTGTGGTGCTGCAGCTCCTCAAAACTCCTGTCTCAGTGCTGCCCCCTTGTGGACACAGTGCGGTACTGTAGCTATTTTTCTTTCCTGTCTCAGTGCTGCCCAATTTTTTGCATTTTTTGCATTCGGCATTTGTGCAGGCCGAAGCCGAGGTGGCTGGATGGGGGTGGTGGACATGAACGGTGGCCCTTTTCCATGGGAAATGAAACTCACCTGGCCATGTTCCTGGTGTCAGATGGTGGGAGACATTTGGCACTCCAAAGGCAGCCCGAGTTCCAAAATGTGGCATCTTGCATCTGGGAGAAATCTTGAATGCCACGGCATTTTTGCAGGCCGAAGCCGAGAGGGCAGGATGAGGGTGGTGGACACAAACAGTAGCCCTTTTCCATGGGAAACTAAACTCACCTGGCCATGTTCCTGGTGTCAGATTGTGGGAGACATTTGGCACTCCAAAAGCAGCCCGAGTTCCAAAATGTGGCATCTTGCATGTGGGAGAAATCTTGAATGCCACGGCATTTTTGCAGGCCGAAACCGAGTTGGCTGGATGAGGGTGGTGGACACAAACAGTGGCCCTTTTCCATGGGAAATGAAACTCACCTGTCCATGTTCCTGGTGTCAGATTGTGGGAGACATTTGGCACTCCAAAAGCAGCCCGAGTTCCAAAATGTGGCATCTTGCATCTGGGAGAAATCTTGAATGCCACGGCATTTTTGCAGGCCGAAACCGAGTTGGCTGGATGAGGGTGGTGTACACGAACAGTGGCCCTTTTCCATGGGAAATGAAACTCACCTGTCCATGTTCCTGGTGTCAGATTGTGGGAGACATTTGGCACTCCAAAAGCAGCCCGAGTTCCAAAATGTGGCATCTTGCATCTGGGAGAAATCTTGAATGCCACGGCATTTTTGAAGCCGAAGCCGATAGGGCAGGATTGGGCAGGATGAGGGTGGTGGACAAAAACGGTGGCCCTTTTCCATGGGAAACTAAACTCACCTGGCCATGTTACCGATGTCAGTTTGTGGGAGACATTTGGCACTCCAAAATCAGCCTGAGTTCCAAAATGTGGCATCTTGCATCTGGGAGAAATCTTGAATATCACGGCATTTTTGCAGGCTGAAGCCGAGGTGGCTGGATGAGGGTGGTGGACACAAACAGTGGCCCTTTTCCATGGGAAACTAAACTCACCTGGCCATGTTCCTGGTGTCAGATTGTGGGAGACATTTGGCACTCCAAAAGCAGCCCGAGTTCCAAAATGTGGCATCTTGCATCTGGGAGAAATCGTGAATATCACAGCACTTTTGCAGGCTGAAGTCGAGGTGGCCGGATGAGGGTGGTGGACACGAACGGTGGCCCTTTTCCATGGGAAACTAAACTCACCTGGCCATGTTCCTGGTGTCAGATTGTGGGAGACATTTGGCACTCCAAAAGCAGCCCGAGTTCCAAAATGTGGCATCTTGCATCTGGGAGAAATCTTGAATATCACGGCATTTTTGCAGGCTGAAGCCGAGGTGGCCGGATGAGGGTGGTGGACACGAACGGTGGCCCTTTTCCATGGGAGACTAAACTCACCTTGCCATGTTCCTGGTGTCAGATTGTGGGAGACATTTGGCACTCCAAAATCAGCCCGAGTTCCAAAATGTGGCATCTTGCATCTGGGAGAAATCTTGAATATCACAGCATTTTTGCAGGCTGAAGCCGAGGTGGCCGGATGAGGGTGGTGGACACGAACGGTGGCCCTTTTCCATGGGAAACTAAACTCACCTGGCCATGTTCCTGGTGTCAGATTGTGGGAGACATTTGGCACTCCAAAAGCAGCCCGAGTTCCAAAATGTGGCATCTTGCATCTGGGAGAAATCTTGAATATCACAGCATTTTTGCAGGCTGAAGCCGAGGTGGCCGGATGAGGGTGGTGGACACGAACGGTGGCCCTTTTCCATGGGAAACTAAATTCACCTGGCCATTTTCCTGGTGTCAGATTGTGGGAGACATTTAGCAGTCCAAAAGCAGTTTGAGTTCCAAAATGTGGCATCTTGCATCTGGGAGAAATCTTGAATATCACGGCATTTTTGCAGGCTGAAGCCGAGGTGGCCGGATGAGGGTGGTGGACACGAACGGTGGCCCTTTTCCATGGGAAACTAAACTCACCTGGCCATGTTCCTGGTGTCAGATTGTGGGAGACATTTGGCACTCCAAAAGCAGCCTGAGTTCCAAAATGTGGCATCTTGCATCTGGGAGAAATCTTGAATATCACGGCATTTTTGCAGGCTGAAGCCGAGGTGGCCGGATGAGGGTGGTGGACACGAACGGTGGCCCTTTTCCATGGGAAACTAAACTCACCTGGCCATGTTCCTGGTGTCAGATTGTGGGAGACATTTGGCACTCCAAAAGCAGCCCGAGTTCCAAAATGTGGCATCTTGCATCTGGGAGAAATCTTGAATGCCACGGCATTTTTGCAGGCTGAAGCCGAGGTGGCCGGATGAGGGTGGTGGACACGAACGGTGGCCCTTTTCCATGGGAAACTAAACTCACCTGGCCATGTTCCTGGTGTCAGATTGTGGGAGACATTTGGCACTCCAAAAGCAGCCCGAGTTCCAAAATGTGGCATCTTGCATCTGGGAGAAATCTTGAATATCACGGCATTTTTGCAGGCTGAAGCCGAGGTGGCCGGATGAGGGTGGTGGACACGAACGGTGGCCCTTTTCCATGGGAAACTAAACTCACCTGGCCATGTTCCTGGTGTCAGATTGTGGGAGACATTTGGCACTCCAAAAGCAGCCCGAGTTCCAAAATGTGGCATCTTGCATCTGGGAGAAATCTTGAATATCACAGCACTTTGGCAGGCTGAAGTCGAGGTGGCCGGATGAGGGTGGTGGACACGAACGGGCGCCCTTTTCCATGGGAAACTAAACTCACCTGGCCATGTTCCTGGTGTCAGATTGTGGGAGACATTTAGCACTCCAAAAGCAGCCCGAGTTCCAAAATGTGGCATCTTGCATCTGGGAGAAATCTTGAATGCCACGGCATTTTTGCAGGCCGAAGCCGAGGTGGCCGGATGAGGGTGGTGGACACGAACGGTGGCCCTTTTCCATGGGAAACTAAACTCACCTGGCCATGTTCCTGGTGTCAGATTGTGGGAGACATTTAGCACTCCAAAAGCAGCCCGAGTTCCAAAATGTGGCATTTTGCATCTGGGAGAAATCTTGAATGCCACGGCATTTTTGCAGGCCGAAGCCGAGGTGGCCGGATGAGGGTGGTGGACACGAACGGTGGCCCTTTTCCATGGGAAACTAAACTCACCTGGCCATGTTCCTGGTGTCAGATTGTGGGAGACATTTGGCACTCCAAAAGCAGCCTGAGTTCCAAAATGTGGCATCTTGCATCTGGGAGAAATCTTGAATATCACGGCATTTTTGCAGGCTGAAGCCGAGGTGGCCGGATGAGGGTGGTGGACACGAACGGTGGCCCTTTTCCATGGGAGACTAAACTCACCTGGCCATGTTCCTGGTGTCAGATTGTGGGAGACATTTGGCACTCCAAAAGAAGCCCGAGTTCCAAAATGTGGCATCTTGCATCTGGGAGAAATCTTGAATATCACGGCATTTTTGCAGGCTGAAGCCGAGGTGGCCGGATGAGGGTGGTGGACACGAACGGTGGCCCTTTTCCATGGGAGACTAAACTCACCTGGCCATGTTCCTGGTGTCAGATTGTGGGAGACATTTGGCACTCCAAAATCAGCCCGAGTTCCAAAATGTGGCATCTTGCATCTGGGAGAAATCTTGAATATCACGGCATTTTTGCAGGCTGAAGCCGAGGTGGCTGGATGAGGGTGGTGGACACGAACGGTGGCCCTTTTCCATGGGAAACTAAACTCACCTGGCCATGTTCCTGGTGTCAGATTGTGGGAGACATTTGGCACTCCAAAATCAGCCCGAGTTCCAAAATGTGGCATCTTGCATCTGGGAGAAATCTTGAATATCACGGCATTTTTGCAGGCTGAAGCCGAGGTGGCCGGATGAGGGTGGTGGACACGAACGGTGGCCCTTTTCCATGGGAAACTAAACTCACCTGGCCATGTTCCTGGTGTCAGATTGTGGGAGACATTTAGCACTCCAAAAGCAGCCCGAGTTCCAAAATGTGGCATCTTGCATCTGGGAGAAATCTTGAATATCACGGCATTTTTGCAGGCTGAAGCCGAGGTGGCCGGATGAGGGTGGTGGACACGAACGGTGGCCCTTTTCCATGGGAAACTAAACTCACCTGGCCATGTTCCTGGTGTCAGATTGTGGGAGACATTTGGCACTCCAAAAGCAGCCCGAGTTCCAAAATGTGGCATCTTGCATCTGGGAGAAATCTTGAATATCACGGCATTTTTGCAGGCTGAATACGAAGTGGCCTGATGACCGTGGTGGACACGAACGGTGGCCCTTTTCCATGGGAAACTAAACTCACCAGGCCATGTTCCTGGTGTCAGATTGTGGGAGACATTTGGCACTCCAAAAGCAGCCTGAGTTCCAAAATGTGGCATCTTGCATCTGGGAGAAATCTTGAATATCACAGCATTTTTGCAGGCTGAAGCCGAGGTGGCCGGATGAGGGTGGTGGACACGTACGGTGGCCCTTTTCCATGGGAAACTAAACTCACCTGACCATGTTCCTGGTGTCAGATTGTGGGAGACATTTAGCACTCCAAAAGCAGCCCGAGTTCCAAAATGTGGCATCTTGCATCTGGGAGAAATCTTGAATGCCACGGCATTTTTGCAGGCCGAAGCCGAGGTGGCCGGATGAGGGTGGTGGACACGAACGGTGGCCCTTTTCCATGGGAAACTAAACTCACCTGGCCATGTTCCTGGTGTCAGATTGTGGGAGACATTTGGCACTCCAAAAGCAGCCTGAGTTCCAAAATGTGGCATCTTGCATCTGGGAGAAATCTTGAATATCACGGCATTTTTGCAGGCTGAAGCCGAGGTGGCCGGATGAGGGTGGTGGACACGAACGGTGGCCCTTTTCCATGGGAGACTAAACTCACCTGGCCATGTTCCTGGTGTCAGATTGTGGGAGACATTTGGCACTCCAAAAGAAGCCCGAGTTCCAAAATGTGGCATCTTGCATCTGGGAGAAATCTTGAATATCACAGCATTTTTGCAGGCTGAAGCCGAGGTGGCCGGATGAGGGTGGTGGACACGAACGGTGGCCCTTTTCCATGGGAGACTAAACTCACCTGGCCATGTTCCTGGTGTCAGATTGTGGGAGACATTTGGCACTCCAAAATCAGCCCGAGTTCCAAAATGTGGCATCTTGCATCTGGGAGAAATCTTGAATATCACGGCATTTTTGCAGGCTGAAGCCGAGGTGGCTGGATGAGGGTGGTGGACACGAACGGTGGCCCTTTTCCATGGGAAACTAAACTCACCTGGCCATGTTCCTGGTGTCAGATTGTGGGAGACATTTGGCACTCCAAAATCAGCCCGAGTTCCAAAATGTGGCATCTTGCATCTGGGAGAAATCTTGAATATCACGGCATTTTTGCAGGCTGAAGCCGAGGTGGCCGGATGAGGGTGGTGGACACGAACGGTGGCCCTTTTCCATGGGAAACTAAACTCACCTGGCCATGTTCCTGGTGTCAGATTGTGGGAGACATTTAGCACTCCAAAAGCAGCCCGAGTTCCAAAATGTGGCATCTTGCATCTGGGAGAAATCTTGAATATCACGGCATTTTTGCAGGCTGAAGCCGAGGTGGCCGGATGAGGGTGGTGGACACGAACGGTGGCCCTTTTCCATGGGAAACTAAACTCACCTGGCCATGTTCCTGGTGTCAGATTGTGGGAGACATTTGGCACTCCAAAAGCAGCCCGAGTTCCAAAATGTGGCATCTTGCATCTGGGAGAAATCTTGAATGCCACAGCATTTTTGCAGGCCGAAGCCGAGGTGGCCGGATGAGGGTGGTGGACACGAACGGTGGCCCTTTTCCATGGGAAACTAAACTCACCTGGCCATGTTCCTGGTGTCAGATTGTGGGAGACATTTGGCACTCCAAAAGCAGCCCGAGTTCCAAAATGTGGCATCTTGCATCTGGGAGAAATCTTGAATATCACGGCATTTTTGCAGGCTGAATACGAAGTGGCCTGATGACCGTGGTGGACACGAACGGTGGCCCTTTTCCATGGGAAACTAAACTCACCAGGCCATGTTCCTGGTGTCAGATTGTGGGAGACATTTGGCACTCCAAAAGCAGCCCGAGTTCCAAAATGTGGCATCTTGCATCTGGGAGAAATCTTGAATATCACAGCATTTTTGCAGGCTGAAGCCGAGGTGGCCGGATGAGGGTGGTGGACACGTACGGTGGCCCTTTTCCATGGGAAACTAAACTCACCTGGCCATGTTCCTGGTGTCAGATTGTGGGAGACATTTAGCACTCCAAAATCAGCCCGAGTTCCAAAATGTGGCATCTTGCATCTGGGAGAAATCTTGAATATCACGGCTTTTTTGCAGGCCGAAGCCGAGGTGGCCGGATGAGGGTGGTGGACACGAACGGTGGCCCTTTTCCATGGGAAACTAAACTCACCTGGCCATGTTCCTGGTGTCAGATTGTGGGAGACATTTGGCACTCCAAAAGCAGCCGAGTTCCAAAATGTGGCATCTTGCATCTGGGAGAAATCTTGAATATCACGGCATTTTTGCAGGCTGAATCCGAGGTGGCCGGATGAGGGTGGTGGACACGAACGGTGGCCCTTTTCCATGGGAAACTAAACTCACCTGGCCATGTTCCTGGTGTCAGATTGTGGGAGACATTTGGCACTCCAAAAGCAGCCCGAGTTCCAAAATGTGGCATCTTGCATCTGGGGGAAATCTTGAATATCACAGCATTTTTGCAGGCTGAAGCCGAGGTGGCCGGATGAGGGTGGTGGACACGAACGGTGGCCCTTTTCCATGGGAAACTAAACTCACCTGGCCATGTTCCTGGTGTCAGATTGTGGGAGACATTTGGCACTCCAAAAGCAGCCTGAGTTCCAAAATGTGGCATCTTGCATCTGGGAGAAATCTTGAATATCACGGCATTTTTGCAGGCTGAAGCCGAGGTGGCCGGATGAGGGTGGTGGACACGAACGGTGGCCCTTTTCCATGGGAAACTAAACTCACCTGGCCATGTTCCTGGTGTCAGATTGTGGGAGACATTTGGCACTCCAAAAGCAGCCGAGTTCCAAAATGTGGCATCTTGCATCTGGGAGAAATCTTGAATATCACGGCATTTTTGCAGGCTGAAGCCGAGGTGGCCGGATGAGGGTGGTGGACACGAACGGTGGCCCTTTTCCATGGGAGACTAAACTCACCTGGCCATGTTCCTTGTGTCAGATTGTGGGAGACATTTGGCACTCCAAAATCAGCCCGAGTTCCAAAATGTGGCATCTTGCATTTGGGAAAAATCTTGAATATCACGGCATTTTTGCAGGCTGAAGCCGAGGTGGCCGGATGAGGGTGGTGGACACGAACGGTGGCCCTTTTCCATGGGAAACTAAACTCACCTGGCCATGTTCCTGGTGTCAGATTGTGGGAGACATTTGGCACTCCAAAAGCAGCCCGAGTTCCAAAATGTGGCATCTTGCATCTGGGAGAAATCTTGAATATCACGGCATTTTTGCAGGCTGAAGCCGAGGTGGCCGGATGAGGGTGGTGGACACGAACGGTGGCCCTTTTCCATGGGAGACTAAACTCACCTGGCCATGTTCCTGGTGTCAGATTGTGGGAGACATTTGGCACTCCAAAAGCAGCCCGAGTTCCAAAATGTGGCATCTTGCATCTGGGAGAAATCTTAAATATCACAGCACTTTTGCAGGCTGAAGTCGAGGTGGCCGGATGAGGGTGGTGGACACGAACGGTGGCCCTTTTCCATGGGAAACTAAACTCACCTGGCCATGTTCCTGGTGTCAGATTGTGGGAGACATTTGGCACTCCAAAATCAGCCCGAGTTCCAAAATGTGGCATCTTGCATCTGGGAGAAATCTTGAATATCACGGCATTTTTGCAGGCTGAAGCCGAGGTGGCCGGATGAGGGTGGTGGACACGAACGGTGGCCCTTTTCCATGGGAAACTAAACTCACCTGGCCATGTTCCTGGTGTCAGATTGTGGGAGACATTTGGCACTCCAAAATCAGCCCGAGTTCCAAAATGTGGCATCTTGCATCTGGGAGAAATCTTGAATGCCACGGCATTTTTGCAGGCTGAAGCCGAGGTGGCCAGGTGAGGGTGGTGGACACGAACGGTGGCCCTTTTCCATGGGAAACTAAACTCACCTGGCCATGTTCCTGGTGTCAGATTGTGGGAGACATTTGGCACTCCAAAAGCAGCCCGAGTTCCAAAATGTGGCATCTTGCATCTGGGAGAAATCTTGAATATCACAGCACTTTTGCAGGCTGAAGTCGAGGTGGCCGGATGAGGGTGGTGGACACGAACGGTGGCCCTTTTCCATGGGAAACTAAACTCACCTGGCCATGTTCCTGGTGTCAGATTGTGGGAGACATTTGGCACTCCAAAAGCAGCCCGAGTTCCAAAATGTGGCATCTTGCATCTGGGAGAAATCTTGAATGCCACGGCATTTTTGCAGGCCGAAGCCGAGGTGGCCGGATGAGGGTGGTGGACACGAACGGTGGCCCTTTTCCATGGGAAACTAAACTCACCTGGCCATGTTCCTGGTGTCAGATTGTGGGAGACATTTAGCACTCCAAAAGCAGCCCGAGTTCCAAAATGTGGCATCTTGCATCTGGGAGAAATCTTGAATATCACGGCATTTTTGCAGGCTGAAGCCGAGGTGGCCGGATGAGGGTGGTGGACACGAACGGTGGCCCTTTTCCATGGGAAACTAAACTCACCTGGCCATGTTCCTGGTGTCAGATTGTGGGAGACATTTGGCACTCCAAAAGCAGCCCGAGTTCCAAAATGTGGCATCTTGCATCTGGGAGAAATCTTGAATATCACGGCATTTTTGCAGGCTGAATACGAAGTGGCCTGATGACCGTGGTGGACACGAACGGTGGCCCTTTTCCATGGGAAACTAAACTCACCAGGCCATGTTCCTGGTGTCAGATTGTGGGAGACATTTGGCACTCCAAAAGCAGCCCGAGTTCCAAAATGTGGCATCTTGCATCTGGGAGAAATCTTGAATATCACAGCATTTTTGCAGGCTGAAGCCGAGGTGGCCGGATGAGGGTGGTGGACACGTACGGTGGCCCTTTTCCATGGGAAACTAAACTCACCTGGCCATGTTCCTGGTGTCAGATTGTGGGAGACATTTAGCACTCCAAAATCAGCCCGAGTTCCAAAATGTGGCATCTTGCATCTGGGAGAAATCTTGAATATCACGGCTTTTTTGCAGGCCGAAGCCGAGGTGGCCGGATGAGGGTGGTGGACACGAACGGTGGCCCTTTTCCATGGGAAACTAAACTCACCTGGCCATGTTCCTGGTGTCAGATTGTGGGAGACATTTGGCACTCCAAAAGCAGCCGAGTTCCAAAATGTGGCATCTTGCATCTGGGAGAAATCTTGAATATCACGGCATTTTTGCAGGCTGAATCCGAGGTGGCCGGATGAGGGTGGTGGACACGAACGGTGGCCCTTTTCCATGGGAAACTAAACTCACCTGGCCATGTTCCTGGTGTCAGATTGTGGGAGACATTTGGCACTCCAAAAGCAGCCTGAGTTCCAAAATGTGGCATCTTGCATCTGGGGGAAATGTTGAATATCACAGCATTTTTGCAGGCTGAAGCCGAGGTGCCCGGATGAGGGTGGTGGACACGAACGGTGGCCCTTTTCCATGGGAAACTAAACTCACCTGGCCATGTTCCTGGTGTCAGATTGTGGGAGACATTTGGCACTCCAAAAGCAGCCTGAGTTCCAAAATGTGGCATCTTGCATCTGGGAGAAATCTTGAATATCACGGCATTTTTGCAGGCTGAAGCCGAGGTGGCCGGATGAGGGTGGTGGACACGAACGGTGGCCCTTTTCCATGGGAAACTAAACTCACCTGGCCATGTTCCTGGTGTCAGATTGTGGGAGACATTTGGCACTCCAAAAGCAGCCGAGTTCCAAAATGTGGCATCTTGCATCTGGGAGAAATCTTGAATATCACGGCATTTTTTGCAGGCTGAAGCCGAGGTGGCCGGATGAGGGTGGTGGACACGAACGGTGGCCCTTTTCCATGGGAGACTAAACTCACCTGGCCATGTTCCTTGTGTCAGATTGTGGGAGACATTTGGCACTCCAAAATCAGCCCGAGTTCCAAAATGTGGCATCTTGCATTTGGGAAAAATCTTGAATATCACGGCATTTTTGCAGGCTGAAGCCGAGGTGGCCGGATGAGGGTGGTGGACACGAACGGTGGCCCTTTTCCATGGGAAACTAAACTCACCTGGCCATGTTCCTGGTGTCAGATTGTGGGAGACATTTGGCACTCCAAAAGCAGCCCGAGTTCCAAAATGTGGCATCTTGCATCTGGGAGAAATCTTGAATATCACGGCATTTTTGCAGGCTGAAGCCGAGGTGGCCGGATGAGGGTGGTGGACACGAACGGTGGCCCTTTTCCATGGGAGACTAAACTCACCTGGCCATGTTCCTGGTGTCAGATTGTGGGAGACATTTGGCACTCCAAAAGCAGCCCGAGTTCCAAAATGTGGCATCTTGCATCTGGGAGAAATCTTAAATATCACAGCACTTTTGCAGGCTGAAGTCGAGGTGGCCGGATGAGGGTGGTGGACACGAACGGTGGCCCTTTTCCATGGGAAACTAAACTCACCTGGCCATGTTCCTGGTGTCAGATTGTGGGAGACATTTGGCACTCCAAAATCAGCCCGAGTTCCAAAATGTGGCATCTTGCATCTGGGAGAAATCTTGAATATCACGGCATTTTTGCAGGCTGAAGCCGAGGTGGCCGGATGAGGGTGGTGGACACGAACGGTGGCCCTTTTCCATGGGAAACTAAACTCACCTGGGCATGTTCCTGGTGTCAGATTGTGGGAGACATTTGGCACTCCAAAATCAGCCCGAGTTCCAAAATGTGGCATCTTGCATCTGGGAGAAATCTTGAATGCCACGGCATTTTTGCAGGCTGAAGCCGAGGTGGCCAGGTGAGGGTGGTGGACACGAACGGTGGCCCTTTTCCATGGGAAACTAAACTCACCTGGCCATGTTCCTGGTGTCAGATTGTGGGAGACATTTGGCACTCCAAAAGCAGCCCGAGTTCCAAAATGTGGCATCTTGCATCTGGGAGAAATCTTGAATATCACAGCACTTTTGCAGGCTGAAGTCGAGGTGGCCGGATGAGGGTGGTGGACACGAACGGTGGCCCTTTTCCATGGGAAACTAAACTCACCTGGCCATGTTCCTGGTGTCAGATTGTGGGAGACATTTGGCACTCCAAAAGCAGCCCGAGTTCCAAAATGTGGCATCTTGCATCTGGGAGAAATCTTGAATGCCACGGCATTTTTGCAGGCCGAAGCCGAGGTGGCCGGATGAGGGTGGTGGACACGAACGGTGGCCCTTTTCCATGGGAAACTAAACTCACCTGGCCATGTTCCTGGTGTCAGATTGTGGGAGACATTTGGCACTCCAAAAGCAGCCCGAGTTCCAAAATGTGGCATCTTGCATCTGGGAGAAATCTTGAATATCACGGCATTTTTGCAGGCTGAAGTCGAGGTGGCCGGATGAGGGTGGTGGACACGAACGGTGGCCCTTTTCCATGGGAAACTAAACTCACCTGGCCATGTTCCTGGTGTCAGATTGTGGGAGACATTTAGCACTCCAAAAGCAGCCCGAGTTCCAAAATGTGGCATCTTGCATCTGGGAGAAATCTTGAATGCCACGGCATTTTTGCAGGCCGAAGCCGAGGGTGGGCCGGATGAGGGTGGTGGACACGAACGGTGGCCCTTTTCCATGGGAAACTAAACTCACCTGGCCATGTTCCTGGTGTCAGATTGTGGGAGGACATTTGGCACTCCAAAAGCAGCCTGAGTTCCAAAATGTGGCATCTTGCATCTGGGAGAAATCTTGAATATCACGGCATTTTTGCAGGCTGAAGCCGAGGTGCCCGGATGAGGGTGGTGGACACGAACGGTGGCCCTTTTCCATGGGAAACTAAACTCACCTGGCCATGTTCCTGGTGTCAGATTGTGGAGACATTTGGCACTCCAAAAGCAGCCCGAGTTCCAAAATGTGGCATCTTGCATCTGGGAGAAATCTTGAATATCACGGCATTTTTGCAGGCTGAAGCCGAGGTGGCCGGATGAGGGTGGTGGACACGAACGGTGGCCCTTTTCCATGGGAGACTAAACTCACCTGGCCATGTTCCTTGGTGTCAGATTTTGGGAGACATTTGGCACTCCAAAAGCAGCCCGAGTTCCAAAATGTGGCATCTTGCATCTGGGAGAAATCTTGAATATCACGGCATTTTTGCAGGCTGAAGCCGATGGTGGCTGGATGAGGGTGGTGGACACGAACGGGTGGCCCTTTTCCATGGGGAAACTAAACTCACCTGGCCATGTTCCTGGTGTCAGATTGTGGGGAGACATTTGGCACTCCAAAGCAGCCCGAGTTCCAAAATGTGGCATCTTGCATCTGGGAGAAATCTTGAATATCACGGCATTTTTGCAGGCTGAATACGAAGTGGCCTGATGATCGTGGGTGGACACGACCGGTGGCCCTTTTCCATGGGGAAACTAACTCACCAGGCCATGTTTCCTGGTGTCAGATTGTGGGAGACATTTGGCACTCCAAAAGCAGCCCGAGTTCCAAAATGTGGCATCTTGCATCTGGGAGAAATCTTGAATATCACAGCATTTTTGCAGGCTGAAGCCGCGGTGGGCCGGATGAGGGTGGTGGACACGTACGGTGGGCCCTTTTCCATGGGAAACTAAACTCACCTGGCCATGTTCCTGGTGTCAGATTGTGGGAGACATTTAGCACTCCAAAAGCAGCCCGAGTTCCAAAATGTGGCATCTTGCATCTGGGAGAAATCTTGAATATCACGGCTTTTTTGCAGGCCGAAGCCGAGGTGGCCGGATGAGGGTGGTGGACGACGAACGGTGGCCCTTTTCCATGGGAAACTAAACTCACCTGGCCATGTTCCTGGTGTGAGATTGTGGGAGACATTTAGCACTCCAAAAGCAGCCCGAGTTCCAAAATGTGGCATCTTGCATCTGGGAGAAATCTTGAAAATCATGGCTTTTTTGCAGGCCGAAGCCGAGGTGGCCGGATGAGGGTGGTGGACACGAACGGTGGCCCTTTTCCATGGAAACTAAACTCACCTGGCCATGTTCCTGGGTGTCAGATTGTGGGAGACATTTGGCACTCCAAAAGCAGCCCGAGTTCCAAAATGTGGCATCTTGCATCTGGGAAAAATCTTGAATATCACAGCATTTTTGCAGGCTGAAGCCGAGGTGCCCGGATGAGGGGTGGTGGAACACGAACGGTGGCCCTTTTCCATGGGAAACTAAACTCACCTGGCCATGTTCCTGGTGTCAGATTGTGGGAGACATTTGGCACTCCAAAGCAGCCTGAGTTCCAAAATGTGCATCTTGCATCTGGGAGAAATCTTGAATATCGCAGCATTTTTGCAGGCTGAAGCCGAGGTGGCCGGATGAGGGTGGTGGACACGAGACGGTGGCCCTTTTCCATGGGAAACTAAACTCACCTGCCATGTTCCTGGTGTCAGATTGTGGGAGACATTAGGCACTCCAAAAGCAGCCGAGTTCCAAAATGTGGCATCTTGCATTTGGGAAAAATCTTGAATATCACGGCATTTTTGCAGGCTGAAGCCGAGGGTGGCCGGATGAGGGTGGTGGACACGAACGGTGGCCCTTTTCCATGGGAGACTAAACTCACCTGGCCATGTTCCTTGTGTCAGATTGTGGGAGACATTTGGCACTCCAAAATCAGCCCGAGTTCCAAAATGTGGCATCTTGCATTTGGGAAAAATCTTGAATATCACGGCATTTTTGCAGGCTGAAGCCGAGGTGGCCGGTATGAGGGTGGTGACACGAACGGTGGCCCTTTTCCATGGGAAACTAAACTCACCTGGCCATGTTCCTGGTGTCAGATTGTGGGAGACATTTGGCACTCCAAAAGCAGCCCGAGTTCCAAAAATGTGGCATCTTGCATCTGGGAGAAATCTTGAATATCACGGCATTTTTGCAGGCTGAAGCCGAGGTGGCCGGATGAGGGGTGGTGGACACGAACGGTGGCCCTTTTCCATGGAAACTAAACTCACCTGGCCATGTTCCTGGTGTCAGATTGTGGGAGACATTTGGCACTCCAAAAGCAGCCGAGTTCCCAAAATGTGGCATCTTGCATCTGGGAAGAAATCTTGAATATCACGGCATTTTTTGCAGGCTGAAGCCGAGGTGGCCGGATGAGGGTGGTGGACACGAACGGTGGCCCTTTTCCATGGGAGACTAAACTCACCTGGCCATGTTCCTTGTGTCAGATTGTGGAGACATTTGGCACTCCAAAATCAGCCCGAGTTCCAAAATGTGGCATCTTGCATTTGGGAAAAATCTTGAATATCACGGCATTTTTGCAGGCTGAAGCCGAGGTGGCCGGATAGAGGGTGGTGGACACGAACGGTGGGCCCTTTTCCATGGAAACTAAACTCACCTGGCCATGTTCCTGGTGTCAGATTGTGGGAGACATTTGGCACTCCAAAAGCAGCCCGGAGTTCCAAAATGTGGCATCTTGCATCTGGGAGAAATCTTGAATATCACGGCATTTTTGCAGGCTGAAGCCGAGGGTGGCCGGATGAGGGTGGTGGACACGAACGGTGGCCCTTTTCCATGGGAGACTAAACTCACCTGGCCATGTTCCTGGTGTCAGATTGTGGGAGGACATTTGGCACTCCAAAAGCAGCCCGAGTTCCAAAATGTGGCATCTTGCATCTGGGAGAAATCTTAAATACACAGCACTTTTGCAGGCTGAAGTCGAGGTGGCCGGATGAGGGTGGTGGACACGAACGGTGGCCCTTTTCCATGGGAAACTAAACTCACATGCGCCATGTTCCTGGTGTCAGATTGTGGGAGACATTTGGCACTCCAAAATCAGCCCGAGTTCCAAAATGTGTGGCATCTTGCATCTGGGAGAAATCTTGAATATCACGGCATTTTTGCAGGCTGAAGCCGAGGTGGCCGGATGAGGGTGGTGGACACGAACGGTGGCCCTTTTCCATTGGGAAACTAAACTCACCTGGGCATGTTCCTGGTGTCAGATTGTGGGAGACATTTGGCACTCCAAAATCAGCCCGAGTTCCAAAATGTGGCATCTTGCATCTGGGAGAAATCTTGAATGCCACGGCATTTTTGCAGGCTGGAAGCCGAGGTGGCCAGGTTGAGGGTGGTGGACACGAACGGTGGCCCTTTTCCATGGGAAACTAAACTCACCTGGGCCATGTTCCTGGTGTCAGATTGTGGGAGACATTTGGCACTCCAAAAGCAGCCCGAGTTCCAAAATGTGGCATCTTGCATCTGGGAGAAATCTTGAATATCACAGCACTTTTGCAGGCTGAAGTCGAGGTGGCCGGATGAGGGTGGTGGACACGAACGGTGGCCCTTTTCCATGGAAAACTAAACTCACCTGGCCATGTTCCTGGTGTCAGATTGTGGGAGACATTTGGCACTCCAAAAGCAGCCCGAAGTTCCAAAATGTGGCATCTTGCATCTGGGAGAAATCTTGAATGCCACGGCATTTTTTGCAGGCCGAAGCCGAGGTGGCCGGATGAGGGTGGTGGACACGAACGGTGGCCCTTTTCCATGGGAAACTAAACTCACCTGGCCATGTTCCTGGTGTCAGATTGTGGGAGACATTTGGCACTCCAAAAGCAGCCCGAGTTCCAAAATGTGGCATCTTGCATCTGGGAGAAATCTTGAATATCACGGCATTTTTGCAGGCTGAAGTCGAGGTGGCCGGATGAGGGTGGTGGACACGAACGGTGGCCCTTTTCCATGGGAAACTAAACTCACCTGGCCCATGTTCCTGGTGTCAGATTGTGGGAGACATTAGCACTCCAAAAGCAGCCGAGTTCCAAAATGTGGCATCTTGCATCTGGGAGAAATCTTGAATGCCACGGCATTTTTGCAGGCCGAATGCCGAGGTGGCCGGATGAGGGGTGGTGGACACGAACGGTGGCCCTTTTCCATGGGAAACTAAAACTCACCTGGCCATGTTCCTGGTGTCAGATTGTGGGAGACATTTGGCACTCCAAAAGCAGCCTGAGTTCCAAAATGTGGCATCTTGCATCTGGGAGAAATCTTGAATATCACGGCATTTTTGCAGGCTGAAGCCGAGGTGCCCGGATGAGGGTGGTGGACACGAACGGTGGCCCTTTTCCATGGGAAACTAAACTCACCTGGCCATGTTCCTGGTGTCAGATGTGTGGGAGACATTTGGCACTCCAAAAGCAGCCCGAGTTCCAAAATGTGGCATCTTGCCATCTGGGAGAAATCTTGAATATCACGGCATTTTTGCAGGCTGAAGCCGAGGTGGCCGGATGAGGGTGGTGGACACGAACGGTGGCCCTTTTCCATGGGAGACTAAACTCACCTGGCCATGTTCCTGGTGTCAGATTTTGGGAGACATTTGGCACTCCAAAGAGCAGCCCGAGTTCCAAAATGTGGCATCATGCATCTGGGAGAAATCTTGAATATCACGGCATTTTTGCAGGCTGAAGCCGAGGTGGCTGGATGAGGGTGGTGGACACGAACGGTGGCCCTTTTCCATGGGAAACTAAACTCACCTGGCCATGGTTCCTGGTGTCAGATTGTGGGAGACAGTTTGGCACTCCAAAAGCAGCCCGAGTTCCAAAATGTGGCATCTTGCATCTGGGAGAAATCTTGAATATCACGGCATTTTTGCAGGCTGAATACGAAGTGGCCTGATGATCGTGGTGGACACGAACGGTGGCCCTTTTCCATGGTAAACTAAACTCACCAGGCCATGTACCTGGTGTCAGATTGTGGGAGACATTTGGCACTCCAAAAGCAGCCCGAGTTCCAAAATGTGGCATCTTGCATCTGGGAGAAATCTTGAATATCACAGCATTTTTGCAGGCTGAAGCCGCGGTGGCCGGATGAGGGTGGTTGGACACGTACGGTTGGCCCTTTTCCATGGGAAACCTAAACTCACCTGGCCATGTTCCCTGGTGTCAGATTTGTGGGAGACATTTTAGCACTCCAAAAGCAGCCCGAGTTCCAAAATGTGGCATCTTGCATCTGGGAGAAAATCTTGAATATCACGGCTTTTTTGCAGGCCGAAGCCGAGGTGGCCGGATGAGGGTGGTGGACACGAACGGTGGCCCTTTTCCATGGGAAACTAAACTCACCTGGCCATGTTCCTGGTGTGAGATTGTGGGAGACATTTAGCACTCCAAAAGCAGCCCGAGTTCCAAAATGTGGCATCTTGCATCTGGGAGAAATCTTGATATCATGGCTTTTTTGCAGGCCGAAGCCGAGGTGGCCGGATGAGGGTGGTGGACACGAACGGTGGCCCTTTTCCCATGGGAAACTAAACTCACCTGGCCATGTTCCTGGGTGTCAGATTGTGGGAGACATTGGCACTCCAAAAGCAGCCCGAGTTCCAAAATGTGGCATCTTGCATCTGGGAAAAATCTTGAATATCACAGCATTTTTTGCAGGCTGAAGCCGAGGTGCCCGGATTGAGGGTGGTGGACACGAACGGTGGCCCTTTTCCATGGGAAACTAAACTCACCTGGCCATGTTCCTGGTGTCAGATTGTGGGAGACATTTGGCACTCCCAAAAGCAGCCTGAGTTCCAAAATGTGGCAATCTTGCATCTGGGGAGAAATCTTGAATATCGCAGCATTTTTGCAGGCTGAAGCCGAGGTGGCCGGATGAGGGTGGTGGACACGAACGGTGGCCCTTTTCCATGGGAAACTAAACTCACCTGGCCATGTTCCTGGTGGTCAGATTGTGGGAGACATTTGGCACTCCAAAAGCAGCCGAGTTCCAAAATGTGGCATCTTGCATTTGGGAAAAATCTTGAATATCACGGCATTTTTTGCAGGGCTGAAGCCGAGGTGGCCGGATGAGGGTGGTGGACACGAACGGTGGCCCTTTTCCATGGGAGACTAAACTCACCTGGCCATGTTCCTTGTGTCAGATTGTGGGAGACATTTGGCACTCCAAAATCAGCCCGAGTTCCAAAATGTGGCATCTTGCATTTGGGAAAAATCTTGAATATCACGGCATTTTTGCAGGCTGAAGCCGAGGTGGCCGGATGAGGGTGTGTGGACACGAACGGTGGCCCTTTTCCATGGGAAACTAAACTCACCTGGCCATGTTCCTGGTGTCAGATTGTGGGAGACATTTGGCACTCCAAAAGCAGCCCGAGTTCCAAAA
>NW_026960796.1:0-40803 GCF_021018805.1 Prinia subflava | reverse complement strand
AGAAGCCGATAGGGCAGGACTGGGCAGGATGAGGGTGGTGGACACGAACGGTGGCCCTTTTCCATGGGAAACTAAACTCACCTGGCCATGTTCCTGATGTCAGATTGTGGGAGACATTTGGCACTCCAAAAGCAGCCCGAGTTCCAAAATGTGGCATCTTGCATCTGGGAGAAATCTTGAATGCCACGGCATTTTTGCAGGCAGAAGCCAAAGTGGCCGGATGAGGGTGGTGGACATGAACGGTGGCCCTTTTCCATGGGAAACTAAACTCACCTGGCCATGTTCCTGGTGTCAGATTGTGGGAGACATTTGGCACTCCCAAAAGCAGCCCGAGTTCCAAATGTGGCATCTTGCATCTGGGAGAAATCTTGAATGCCACTGCATTTTTGCAGGCCGAAGCCGAGTTGGCCGGATGAGCGTGGTGGACAGGAAGGGTGGCCCTTTTCCATGGGAAACTAAACTCACCTGGCCATGTTCCTGGTGTCAGATTGTGGGAGACATTTGGCACTCCAAAAGCAGCCCGAGTTCCAAAATGTGGCATCTTGCATCTGGGAGAAATCTTGAATGCCACTGCATTTTTGCAGGCCGAAGCCGAGTTGGCCGGATGAGCATGGTGGACACGAACGGTGGCCCTTTTCCATGGGAAACTAAACTCACCTGGCCATGTTCCTGGTGTCAGATTGTGGGAGACATTTGGCACTCCAAAAGCAGCCCGAGTTCCAAAATGTGGCATCTTGCATCTGGGAGAAATCTTGAATGCCACGGCATTTTTGCAGGCCGAAGCCGAAGTGGCCGGATGAGGGTGGTTGACACGAACGGTGGCCCTTTTCCATGGGAAACTAAACTCACCTGGCCATGTTCCTGGTGTCAGATTGTGGGAGACATTTGGCACTCCAAAAGCAGCCCGAGTTCCAAAATGTGGCATCTTGCATGTGGGAGAAATCTTGAATGCCACGGCATTTTTACAGGCCAAAGCCGATAGGGCAGGATTGGGCAGGATGAGGGTGTTGGACACGAACGGTGGCCCTTTTCCATGGGAAACTAAACTCACCTGGCCATGTTCCTGGTGTCAGATTGTGGGAGACATTTGGCACTCCAAAAGAAGCCCGAGTTCCAAAATGTGGCATCTTGCATCTGGGAGAAATCTTGAATGCCACGGCATTTTTACAGGCCAAAGCCGATAGGGCAGGACTGGGCAGGATGAGGGTGGTGGACACGAACGGTGGCCCTTTTCCATGGGAAACTAAACTCACCTGGCCATGTTCCTGGTGTCAGATTGTGGGAGACATTTGGCACTCCAAAAGCAGCCCGAGTTCCAAATGTGGCATCTTGCATCTGGGAGAAATCTTGAATGCCACGGCATTTTTGCAGGCCGAAGCCGAGGTGGCCGGATGAGGGTGGTGGACACGAAGGGTGGCCCTTTTCCACGGGAAACTAAACTCACCTGGCCATCTTCCTGGTGTCAGATTGTGGGAGACATTTGGCACTCCCCAAAAGCAGCCCGAGTTCCAAAATGTGGCATCTTGCATCTGGGAGAAATCTTGAATGCCACGGCATTTTTGCAGGCAGAAGCCGATAGGGCAGGACTGGGCAGGATGAGGGTGGTGGACACGAACGGTGGCCCTTTTCCATGGGAAACTAAACTCACCTGGCCATGTTCCTGGTGTCAGATTGTGGGAGACATTTGGCACTCCAAAAGCAGCCCGAGTTCCAATATGTGGCATCTTGCATCTGGGAGAAATCTTGAATGCCACGGCATTTTTGCAGGCAGAAGCCGAAATGGCCAGATGAGGGTGGTGGACATGAACGGTGGCCCTTTTCCATGGGAAACTAAACTCACCTGGCCATGTTCCTGGTGTCAGATTGTGGGAGACATTTGGCACTCCAAAAGCAGCCCGAGTTCCAAAATGTGGCATCTTGCATCTGGGAGAAATCTTGAATGCCACGGCATTTTTGCAGGCCGAAGCCGAGGTGGCCGGATGAGGGTGGTGGACACGAAGGGTGGCCCTTTTCCATGGGAAACTAAACTCACCTGGCCATCTTCCTGGTGTCAGATTGTGGGAGACATTTGGCACTCCAAAAGCAGCCCGAGTTCCAAAATGTGGCATCTTGCATCTGGGAGAAATCTTGAATGCCACGGCATTTTTGCAGGCAGAAGCCGATAGGGCAGGACTGGGCAGGATGAGGGTGGTGGACACGAACGGTGGCCCTTTTCCATGGGAAACTAAACTCACCTGGCCATGTTCCTGATGTCAGATTGTGGGAGACATTTGGCACTCCAAAAGCAGCCCGAGTTCCAATATGTGGCATCTTGCATGTGGGAGAAATCTTGAATGCCACGGCATTTTTGCAGGCAGAAGCCGAAATGGCCAGATGAGGGTGGTGGACATGAACGGTGGCCCTTTTCCATGGGAAACTAAACTCACCTGGCCATGTTCCTGGTGTCAGATTGTGGGAGACATTTGGCACTCCAAAAGCAGCCCGAGTTCCAAAATGTGGCATCTTGCATCTGGGAGAAATCTTGAATGCCACGGCATTTTTCCAGACAGAATCCGATAGGGCAGGATTGGGCAGGATGAGGGTGGTGGACACGAACGGTGGCCCTTTTCCATGGGAAACTAAACTCACCTGGCCATGTTCCTGGTGTCAGATTGTGGGAGACATTTGGCACTCCAAAAGCAGCCCGAGTTCCAAAATGTGGCATCTTGCATCTGGGAGAAATCTTGAATGCCACGGCATTTTTGCAGGCCGTAGCCGAGGTGGCCGGATGAGGGTGGTGGACACGAACGGTGGCCCTTTTCCATGGGAAACTATACTCACCTGGCCATCTTCCTGGTGTCAGATTGTGGCAGACATTTGGCACTCCAAAAGCAGCCCGAGTTCCAAAATGTGGCATCTTGCATCTTAGAGAAATCTTGAATGCCACGGCATTTTTGCAGGCCGAAGCCGAAGTGGCCGGATGAGGGTGGTGGACACGAACGGTGGCCCTTTTCCATGGGAAACTAAACTCACCTGGCCATGTTTCTGGTGTCAGATTGTGGGAGACATTTGGCACTCCAAAAGCAGCCCGAGTTCCAAAATGTGGCATCTTGCATCTGGGAGAAATCTTGAATGCCACGGCATTTTTGCAGGCCGAAGCCAAAGTGGCCAGATGAGGGTGGTGGACATGAACGGTGGCCCTTTTCCATGGGAAACTAAACTCACCTGGCCATGTTCCTGGTGTCAGATTGTGGGAGACATTTGGCACTCCAAAAGCAGCCCGAGTTCCAAAATGTGGCATCTTGCATCTTAGAGAAATCTTGAATGCCACGGCATTTTTGCAGGCCGAAGCCGAAGTGGCCGGATGAGGGTGGTGGACACGAACGGTGGCCATTTTCCATGGGAAACTAAACTCACCTGGCCATGTTTCTGGTGTCAGATTGTGGGAGACATTTGGCACTCCAAAAGCAGCCCGAGTTCCAAAATGTGGCATCTTGCATCTGGGAGAAATCTTGAATGCCACGGCATTTTTGCAGGCCGAAGCCGAAGTGGCCGGATGAGGGTGGTTGACACGAACGGTGGCCCTTTTCCATGGGAAACTAAACTCACCTGGCCATGTTCCTGGTGTCAGATTTTGGGAGACATTTGGCACTCCAAAAGCAGCCCGAGTTCCAAAATGTGGCATCTTGCATCTGGGAGAAATCTTGAATGCCACGGCATTTTTGCAGGCCAAAGCCGATAGGGCAGGATTGGGCAGGATGAGGGTGTTGGACACGAACGGTGGCCCTTTTCCATGGGAAACTAAACTCACCTGGCCATGTTCCTGGTGTCAGATTTTGGGAGACATTTGGCACTCCAAAAGCAGCCCGAGTTCCAAAATGTGGCATCTTGCATCTGGGAGAAATCTTGAATGCCACGGCATTTTTACAGGCCAAAGCCGATAGGGCAGGACTGGGCAGGATGAGGGTGGTGGACACGAACGGTGGCCCTTTTCCATGGGAAACTAAACTCACCTGGCCATGTTCCTGGTGTCAGATTTTGGGAGACATTTGGCACTCCAAAAGCAGCCCGAGTTCCAAAATGTGGCATCTTGCATGTGGGAGAAATCTTGAATGCCACGGCATTTTTGCAGGCCGAAGCCGAGGTGGCCGGATGAGGGTGGTGGACACGAAGGGTGGCCCTTTTCCATGGGAAACTAAACTCACCTGGCCATGTTCCTGGTGTCAGATTGTGGGAGACATTTGGCACTCCAAAAGCAGCCCGAGTTCCAAAATGTGGCATCTTGCATCTGGGAGAAATCTTGAATGCCACGGCATTTTTGAAGGCAGAAGCCGATAGGGCAGGACGGGGCAGGATGAGGGTGGTGGACACGAACGGTGGCCCTTTTCCATGGGAAACTAAACTCACCTGGCCATGTTCCTGGTGTCAGATTGTGGGAGACATTTGGCACTCCAAAAGCAGCCCGAGTTCCAAAATGTGGCATCTTGCATCTGGGAGAAATCTTGAATGCCACGGCATTTTTGCAGGCAGAAGCCAAAGTGGCCGGATGAGGGTGGTGGACATGAACGGTGGCCCTTTTCCATGGGAAACTAAACTCAGCTGGCCATGTTTCTGGTGTCAGATTGTGGGAGACATTTGGCACTCCAAAAGCAGCCCGAGTTCCAAAATGTGGAATCTTGCATCTGGGAGAAATCTTGAATGCCACTGCATTTTTGCAGGCCGAAGCCGAGTTGGCCGGATGAGCGTGGTGGACACGAACGGTGGCCCTTTTCCATGGGAAACTAAACTCACCTGGCCATGTTCCTGGTGTCAGATTGTGGGAGACATTTGGCACTCCAAAAGCAGCCCGAGTTCCAAAATGTGGCATCTTGCATCTGGGAGAAATCTTGAATGCCACTGCATTTTTGCAGGCCGAAGCCGAGTTGGCCGGATGAGCATGGTGGACACGAACGGTGGCCCTTTTCCATGGGAAACTAAACTCACCTGGCCATGTTCCTGGTGTCAGATTGTGGGAGACATTTGGCACTCCAAAAGCAGCCCGAGTTCCAAAATGTGGCATCTTGCATCTGGGAGAAATCTTGAATGCCACGGCATTTTTGCAGGCCGAAGCCGAAGTGGCCGGATGAGGGTGGTGGACACGAACGGTGGCCCTTTTCCATGGGAAACTAAACTCACCTGGCCATGTTCCTGGTGTCAGATTGTGGGAGACATTTGGCACTCCAAAAGCAGCCCGAGTTCCAAAATGTGGCATCTTGCATCTGGGAGAAATCTTGAATGCCACGGCATTTTTACAGGCCAAAGCCGATAGGGCAGGATTGGGCAGGATGAGGGTGTTGGACACGAACGGTGGCCCTTTTCCATGGGAAACTAATCTCACCTGGCCATGTTCCTGGTGTCAGATTGTGGGAGACATTTGGCACTCCAAAAGAAGCCCGAGTTCCAAAATGTGGCATCTTGCATCTGGGAGAAATCTTGAATGCCACGGCATTTTTACAGGCCAAAGCCGATAGGGCAGGACTGGGCAGGATGAGGGTGGTGGACACGAACGGTGGCCCTTTTCCATGGGAAACTAAACTCACCTGGCCATGTTCCTGGTGTCAGATTGTGGGAGACATTTGGCACTCCAAAAGCAGCCCGAGTTCCAAAATGTGGCATCTTGCATCTGGGAGAAATCTTGAATGCCACGGCATTTTTGCAGGCCGAAGCCGAGGTGGCCGGATGAGGGTGGTGGACACGAAGGGTGGCCCTTTTCCATGGGAAACTAAACTCACCTGGCCATCTTCCTGGTGTCAGATTGTGGGAGACATTTGGCACTCCAAAAGCAGCCCGAGTTCCAAAATGTGGCATCTTGCATCTGGGAGAAATCTTGAATGCCACGGCATTTTTGCAGGCAGAAGCCGATAGGGCAGGACTGGGCAGGATGAGGGTGGTGGACACGAACGGTGGCCCTTTTCCATGGGAAACTAAACTCACCTGGCCATGTTCCTGATGTCAGATTGTGGGAGACATTTGGCACTCCAAAAGCAGCCCGAGTTCCAATATGTGGCATCTTGCATCTGGGAGAAATCTTGAATGCCACGGCATTTTTGCAGGCAGAAGCCAAAGTGGCCGGATGAGGGTGGTGGACATGAACGGTGGCCCTTTTCCATGGGAAACTAAACTCACCTGGCCATGTTCCTGGTGTCAGATTGTGGGAGACATTTGGCACTCCAAAAGCAGCCCGAGTTCCAAAATGTGGCATCTTGCATCTGGGAGAAATCTTGAATGCCACGGCATTTTTACAGACAGAAGCCGATAGGGCAGGATTGGGCAGGATGAGGGTGGTGGACACGAACGGTGGGCCCTTTTCCATGGGAAACTAAACTCACCTGGCCATGTTCCTGGTGTCAGATTGTGGGAGACATTTGGCACTCCAAAAGCAGCCCGAGTTCCAAAATGTGGCATCTTGCATCTGGGAGAAATCTTGAATGCCACGGCATTTTTGCAGGCCGTAGCCGAGGTGGCCGGATGAGGGTGGTGGACACGAACGGTGGCCCTTTTCCATGGGAAACTAAACTCACCTGGCCATGTTCCTGGTGTCAGATTGTGGGAGACATTTGGCACTCCAAAAGCAGCCCGAGTTCCAAAATGTGGCATCTTGCATCTGGATGAAATCTTGAATGCCACGGCATTTTTGCAGGCAGAAGCCGATAGGGCAGGACTGGGCAGGATGAGGGTGGTGGACACGAACGGTGGCCCTTTTCCATGGGAAACTAAACTCACCTGGCCATGTTCCTGATGTCAGATTGTGGGAGACATTTGGCACTCCAAAAGCAGCCCGAGTTCCAAAATGTGGCATCTTGCATCTGGGAGAAATCTTGAATGCCACGGCATTTTTGCAGGCAGAAGCCAAAGTGGCCGGATGAGGGTGGTGGACATGAACGGTGGCCCTTTTCCATGGGAAACTAAACTCACCTGGCCATGTTCCTGGTGTCAGATTGTGGGAGACATTTGGCACTCCAAAAGCAGCCCGAGTTCCAAAATGTGGCATCTTGCATCTGGGAGAAATCTTGAATGCCACTGCATTTTTGCAGGCCGAAGCCGAGTTGGCCGGATGAGCGTGGTGGACAGGAAGGGTGGCCCTTTTCCATGGGAAACTAAACTCACCTGGCCATGTTCCTGGTGTCAGATTGTGGGAGACATTTGGCACTCCAAAAGCAGCCCGAGTTCCAAAATGTGGCATCTTGCATCTGGGAGAAATCTTGAATGCCACTGCATTTTTGCAGGCCGAAGCCGAGTTGGCCGGATGAGCATGGTGGACACGAACGGTGGCCCTTTTCCATGGGAAACTAAACTCACCTGGCCATGTTCCTGGTGTCAGATTGTGGGAGACATTTGGCACTCCAAAAGCAGCCCGAGTTCCAAAATGTGGCATCTTGCATCTGGGAGAAATCTTGAATGCCACGGCATTTTTGCAGGCCGAAGCCGAAGTGGCCGGATGAGGGTGGTTGACACGAACGGTGGCCCTTTTCCATGGGAAACTAAACTCACCTGGCCATGTTCCTGGTGTCAGATTGTGGGAGACATTTGGCACTCCAAAAGCAGCCCGAGTTCCAAAATGTGGCATCTTGCATGTGGGAGAAATCTTGAATGCCACGGCATTTTTACAGGCCAAAGCCGATAGGGCAGGATTGGGCAGGATGAGGGTGTTGGACACGAACGGTGGCCCTTTTCCATGGGAAACTAAACTCACCTGGCCATGTTCCTGGTGTCAGATTGTGGGAGACATTTGGCACTCCAAAAGAAGCCCGAGTTCCAAAATGTGGCATCTTGCATCTGGGAGAAATCTTGAATGCCACGGCATTTTTACAGGCCAAAGCCGATAGGGCAGGACTGGGCAGGATGAGGGTGGTGGACACGAACGGTGGCCCTTTTCCATGGGAAACTAAACTCACCTGGCCATGTTCCTGGTGTCAGATTGTGGGAGACATTTGGCACTCCAAAAGCAGCCCGAGTTCCAAAATGTGGCATCTTGCATCTGGGAGAAATCTTGAATGCCACGGCATTTTTGCAGGCCGAAGCCGAGGTGGCCGGATGAGGGTGGTGGACACGAAGGGTGGCCCTTTTCCACGGGAAACTAAACTCACCTGGCCATCTTCCTGGTGTCAGATTGTGGGAGACATTTGGCACTCCAAAAGCAGCCCGAGTTCCAAAATGTGGCATCTTGCATCTGGGAGAAATCTTGAATGCCACGGCATTTTTGCAGGCAGAAGCCGATAGGGCAGGACTGGGCAGGATGAGGGTGGTGGACACGAACGGTGGCCCTTTTCCATGGGAAACTAAACTCACCTGGCCATGTTCCTGGTGTCAGATTGTGGGAGACATTTGGCACTCCAAAAGCAGCCCGAGTTCCAATATGTGGCATCTTGCATCTGGGAGAAATCTTGAATGCCACGGCATTTTTGCAGGCAGAAGCCGAAATGGCCAGATGAGGGTGGTGGACATGAACGGTGGCCCTTTTCCATGGGAAACTAAACTCACCTGGCCATGTTCCTGGTGTCAGATTGTGGGAGACATTTGGCACTCCAAAAGCAGCCCGAGTTCCAAAATGTGGCATCTTGCATCTGGGAGAAATCTTGAATGCCACGGCATTTTTGCAGGCCGAAGCCGAGGTGGCCGGATGAGGGTGGTGGACACGAAGGGTGGCCCTTTTCCATGGGAAACTAAACTCACCTGGCCATCTTCCTGGTGTCAGATTGTGGGAGACATTTGGCACTCCAAAAGCAGCCCGAGTTCCAAAATGTGGCATCTTGCATCTGGGAGAAATCTTGAATGCCACGGCATTTTTGCAGGCAGAAGCCGATAGGGCAGGACTGGGCAGGATGAGGGTGGTGGACACGAACGGTGGCCCTTTTCCATGGGAAACTAAACTCACCTGGCCATGTTCCTGATGTCAGATTGTGGGAGACATTTGGCACTCCAAAAGCAGCCCGAGTTCCAATATGTGGCATCTTGCATGTGGGAGAAATCTTGAATGCCACGGCATTTTTGCAGGCAGAAGCCGAAATGGCCAGATGAGGGTGGTGGACATGAACGGTGGCCCTTTTCCATGGGAAACTAAACTCACCTGGCCATGTTCCTGGTGTCAGATTGTAGACATTTGGCACTCCAAAAGCAGCCCGAGTTCCAAAATGTGGCATCTTGCATCTGGGAGAAATCTTGAATGCCACGGCATTTTTCCAGACAGAATCCGATAGGGCAGGATTGGGCAGGATGAGGGTGGTGGACACGAACGGTGGCCCTTTTCCATGGGAAACTAAACTCACCTGGCCATGTTCCTGGTGTCAGATTGTGGGAGACATTTGGCACTCCAAAAGCAGCCCGAGTTCCAAAATGTGGCATCTTGCATCTGGGAGAAATCTTGAATGCCACGGCATTTTTGCAGGCCGTAGCCGAGGTGGCCGGATGAGGGTGGTGGACACGAACGGTGGCCCTTTTCCATGGGAAACTATACTCACCTGGCCATCTTCCTGGTGTCAGATTGTGGCAGACATTTGGCACTCCAAAAGCAGCCCGAGTTCCAAAATGTGGCATCTTGCATCTTAGAGAAATCTTGAATGCCACGGCATTTTTGCAGGCCGAAGCCGAAGTGGCCGGATGAGGGTGGTGGACACGAACGGTGGCCCTTTTCCATGGGAAACTAAACTCACCTGGCCATGTTTCTGGTGTCAGATTGTGGGAGACATTTGGCACTCCAAAAGCAGCCCGAGTTCCAAAATGTGGCATCTTGCATCTGGGAGAAATCTTGAATGCCACTGCATTTTTGCAGGCCGAAGCCGAGTTGGCCGGATGAGCGTGGTGGACACGAACGGTGGCCCTTTTCCATGGGAAACTAAACTCACCTGGCCATGTTCCTGGTGTCAGATTGTGGGAGACATTTGGCACTCCAAAAGCAGCCCGAGTTCCAAAATGTGGCATCTTGCATCTGGGAGAAATCTTGAATGCCACTGCATTTTTGCAGGCCGAAGCCGAAATGGCCAGATGAGGGTGGTGGACATGAACGGTGGCCCTTTTCCATGGGAAACTAAACTCACCTGGCCATGTTCCTGGTGTCAGATTGTGGGAGACATTTGGCACTCCAAAAGCAGCCCGAGTTCCAAAATGTGGCATCTTGCATCTGGGAGAAATCTTGAATGCCACTGCATTTTTGCAGGCCGAAGCCGAAATGGCCAGATGAGGGTGGTGGACATGAACGGTGGCCCTTTTCCATGGGAAACTAAACTCACCTGGCCATGTTCCTGGTGTCAGATTGTGGGAGACATTTGGCACTCCAAAAGCAGCCCGAGTTCCAAAATGTGGCATCTTGCATCTGGGAGAAATCTTGAATGCCACGGCATTTTTACAGGCCAAAGCCGATAGGGCAGGACTGGGCAGGATGAGGGTGGTGGACATGAACGGTGGCCCTTTTCCATGGGAAACTAAACTCACCTGGCCATGTTCCTGATGTCAGATTGTGGGAGACATTTGGCACTCCAAAAGCAGCCCGAGTTCCAAAATGTGGCATCTTGCATCTGGGAGAAATCTTGAATGCCACGGCATTTTTGCAGGCCGAAGCCGAGGTGGCCGGATGAGGGTGGTGGACACGAACGGTGGCCCTTTTCCATGGGAAACTAAACTCACCTGGCCATGTTCCTGGTGTCAGATTGTGGGAGACATTTGGCACTCCAAAAGCAGCCCGAGTTCCAAAATGTGGCATCTTGCATCTTAGAGAAATCTTGAATGCCACGGCATTTTTGCAGGCCGAAGCCGAAGTGGCCGGATGAGGGTGGTGGACACGAACGGTGGCCCTTTTCCATGGGAAACTAAACTCACCTGGCCATGTTCCTGGTGTCAGATTGTGGGAGACATTTGGCACTCCAAAAGCAGCCCGAGTTCCAAAATGTGGCATCTTGCATCTGGGAGAAATCTTGAATGCCACTGCATTTTTGCAGGCCGAAGCCGAGTTGGCCGGATGAGCGTGGTGGACACGAACGGTGGCCCTTTTCCATGGGAAACTAAACTCACCTGGCCATGTTCCTGGTGTCAGATTGTGGGAGACATTTGGCACTCCAAAAGCAGCCCGAGTTCCAAAATGTGGCATCTTGCATCTGGGAGAAATCTTGAATGCCACGGCATTTTTCCAGGCCGAAGCCGAAATGGCCAGATGAGGGTGGTGGACATGAACGGTGGCCCTTTTCCATGGGAAACTAAACTCACCTGGCTATGTTCCTGATGTCAGATTGTGGGAGACATTTGGCACTCCAAAAGCAGCCCGAGTTCCAAAATGTGGCATCTTGCATGTGGGAGAAATCTTGAATGCCACGGCATTTTTACAGACAGAAGCCGATAGGGCAGGATTGGGCAGGATGAGGGTGGTGGACACGAACGGTGGCCCTTTTCCATGGGAAACTAAACTCACCTGGCCATGTTCCTGGTGTCAGATTGTGGGAGACATTTGGCACTCCAAAAGCAGCCCGAGTTCCAAAATGTGGCATCTTGCATCTGGGAGAAATCTTGAATGCCACGGCATTTTTGCAGGCCGAAGCCGAGGTGGCAGGATGAGGGTGGTGGACACGAAGGGTGGCCCTTTTCCATGGGAAACTAAACTCACCTGGCCATGTTCCTGGTGTCAGATTGTGGGAGACATTTAGCACTCCAAAAGAAGCCCGAGTTCCAAAATGTGGCATCTTGCATCTGGGAGAAATCTTGAATGCCACGGCATTTTTACAGGCCAAAGCCGATAGGGCAGGACTGGGCAGGATGAGGGTGGTGGACACGAACGGTGGCCCTTTTCCATGGGAAACTAAACTCACCTGGCCATGTTCCTGGTGTCAGATTGTGGGAGACATTTGGCACTCCAAAAGCAGCCCGAGTTCCAAAATGTGGCATCTTGCATCTGGGAGAAATCTTGAATGCCACTGCATTTTTGCAGGCCGAAGCCGAGGTGGCCGGATGAGGGTGGTGGACATGAACGGTGGCCCTTTTCCATGGGAAACTAAACTCACCTGGCAATGTTCCTGATGTCAGATTGTGGGAGACATTTGGCACTCCAAAAGCAGCCCGAGTTCCAAAATGTGGCATCTTGCATCTGGGAGAAATCTTGAATGCCACGGCATTTTTGCAGGCCGAAGCCGAAATGGCCAGATGAGGGTGGTGGACATGAACGGTGGCCCTTTTCCATGGGAAACTAAACTCACCTGGCTATGTTCCTGATGTCAGATTGTGGGAGACATTTGGCACTCCAAAAGCAGCCCGAGTTCCAAAATGTGGCATCTTGCATGTGGGAGAAATCTTGAATGCCACGGCATTTTTACAGACAGAAGCCGATAGGGCAGGATTGGGCAGGATGAGGGTGGTGGACACGAACGGTGGCCCTTTTCCATGGGAAACTAAACTCACCTGGCCATGTTCCTGGTGTCAGATTGTGGGAGACATTTGGCACTCCAAAAGCAGCCCGAGTTCCAAAATGTGGCATCTTGCATCTGGGAGAAATCTTGAATGCCACGGCATTTTTGCAGGCCGAAGCCGAGGTGGCCGGATGAGGGTGGTGGACACGAAGGGTGGCCCTTTTCCATGGGAAACTAAACTCACCTGGCCATGTTCCTGGTGTCAGATTGTGGGAGACATTTAGCACTCCAAAAGAAGCCCGAGTTCCAAAATGTGGCATCTTGCATCTGGGAGAAATCTTGAATGCCACGGCATTTTTACAGGCCAAAGCCGATAGGGCAGGACTGGGCAGGATGAGGGTGGTGGACACGAACGGTGGCCCTTTTCCATGGGAAACTAAACTCACCTGGCCATGTTCCTGGTGTCAGATTGTGGGAGACATTTGGCACTCCAAAAGCAGCCCGAGTTCCAAAATGTGGCATCTTGCATCTGGGAGAAATCTTGAATGCCACTGCATTTTTGCAGGCCGAAGCCGAGGTGGCCGGATGAGGGTGGTGGACACGAAGGGTGGCCCTTTTCCATGGGAAACTAAACTCACCTGGCCATGTTCCTGGTGTCAGATTGTGGGAGACATTTGGCACTCCAAAAGAAGCCCGAGTTCCAAAATGTGGCATCTTGCATCTGGGAGAAATCTTGAATGCCACAGCATTTTTACAGTCCAAAGCCGATAGGGCAGGACTGGGCAGGATGAGGGTGGTGGACACGAACGGTGGCCCTTTTCCATGGGAAACTAAACTCACCTGGCCATGTTCCTGATGTCAGATTGTGGGAGACATTTGGCACTCCAAAAGCAGCCCGAGTTCCAAAATGTGGCATCTTGCATCTGGGAGAAATCTTGAATGCCACGGCATTTTTGCAGGCCGAAGCCAAAGTGGCCAAATGAGGGTGGTGGACATGAACGGTGGCCCTTTTCCATGGGAAACTAAACTCACCTGGCCATGTTCCTGGTGTCAGATTGTGGGAGACATTTGGCACTCCAAAAGCAGCCCGAGTTCCAAAATGTGGCATCTTGCATCTGGGAGAAATCTTGAATGCCACGGCATTTTTGCAGGCCGAAGCCCAGGTGGCCGGATGAGGGTGGTGGACAGGAAGGGTGGCCCTTTTCCATGGGAAACTAAACTCACCTGGCCATCTTCCTGGTGTCAGATTGTGGGAGACATTTGGCACTCCAAAAGCAGCCCGAGTTCCAAAATGTGGCATCTTGCATGTGGGAGAAATCTTGAATGCCACTGCATTTTTGCAAGCCGAAGCCGAGTTGGCCGGATGAGCATGGTGGACACGAACGGTGGCCCTTTTCCATGGGAAACTAAACTCACCTGGCCATGTTCCTGGTGTCAGATTGTGGGAGACATTTGGCACTCCAAAAGCAGCCCGAGTTCCAAAATGTGGCATCTTGCATCTGGGAGAAATCTTGAATGCCACGGCATTTTTGCAGGCCGAAGCCGAAGTGGCCGGATGAGGGTGGTTGACACGAACGGTGGCCCTTTTCCATGGGAAACTAAACTCACCTGGCCATGTTCCTGGTGTCAGATTGTGGGAGACATTTGGCACTCCAAAAGCAGCCCGAGTTCCAAAATGTGGCATCTTGCATCTGGGAGAAATCTTGAATGCCACTGCATTTTTGCAGGCCGAAGCCGAGGTGGCCAGATGAGGGTGGTGGACATGAACGGTGGCCCTTTTCCATGGGAAACTAAACTCACCTGGCCATGTTCCTGGTGTCAGATTGTGGGAGACATTTGGCACTCCAAAAGCAGCCCGAGTTCCAAAATGTGGCATCTTGCATCTGGGAGAAATCTTGAATGCCACTGCATTTTTGCAGGCCGAAGCAGAAATGGCCAGATGAGGGTGGTGGACATGAACGGTGGCCCTTTTCCATGGGAAACTAAACTCACCTGGCCATGTTCCTGGTGTCAGATTGTGGGAGACATTTGGCACTCCAAAAGCAGCCCGAGTTCCAAAATGTGGCATCTTGCATCTGGGAGAAATCTTGAATGCCACTGCATTTTTGCAGGCCGAAGCCGAAATGGCCAGATGAGGGTGGTGGACATGAACGGTGGCCCTTTTCCATGGGAAACTAAACTCACCTGGCCATGTTCCTGATGTCAGATTGTGGGAGACATTTGGCACTCCAAAAGCAGCCCGAGTTCCAAAATGTGGCATCTTGCATCTGGGAGAAATCTTGAATGCCACGGCATTTTTGCAGGCAGAAGCCAAAGTGGCCAGATGAGGGTGGTGGACATGAACGGTGGCCCTTTTCCATGGGAAACTAAACTCACCTGGCCATGTTCCTGGTGTCAGATTGTGGGAGACATTTGGCACTCCAAAAGCAGCCCGAGTTCCAAAATGTGGCATCTTGCATCTGGGAGAAATCTTGAATGCCACTGCATTTTTGCAGGCCGAAGCCGAGGTGGCCGGATGAGGGTGGTGGACACGAACGGTGGCCCTTTTCCATGGGAAACTAAACTCACCTGGCCATGTTCCTGGTGTCAGATTTTGGGAGACATTTGGCACTCCAAAAGAAGCCCGAGTTCCAAAATGTGGCATCTTGCATCTGGGAGAAATCTTGAATGCCACGGCATTTTTACAGGCCAAAGCCGATAGGGCAGGACTGGGCAGGATGAGGGTGGTGGACACGAACGGTGGCCCTTTTCCATGGGAAACTAAACTCACCTGGCCATGTTCCTGGTGTCAGATTGTGGGAGACATTTGGCACTCCAAAAGCAGCCCGAGTTCCAAAATGTGGCATCTTGCATCTGGGAGAAATCTTGAATGCCACGGCATTTTTGCAGGCCGAAGCCGAGGTGGCCGGATGAGGGTGGTGGACACGAAGGTTGGCCCTTTGCCATGGGAAACTAAACTCACCTGGCCATGTTCCTGGTGTCAGATTTTGGGAGACATTTGGCACTCCAAAAGAAGCCCGAGTTCCAAAATGTGGCATCTTGCATCTGGGAGAAATCTTGAATGCCACAGCATTTTTACAGTCCAAAGCCGATAGGGCAGGACTGGGCAGGATGAGGGTGGTGGACACGAACGGTGGCCCTTTTCCATGGGAAACTAAACTCACCTGGCCATGTTCCTGATGTCAGATTGTGGGAGACATTTGGCACTCCAAAAGCAGCCTGAGTTCCAAAATGTGGCATCTTGCATCTGGGAGAAATCTTGAATGCCACGGCATTTTTGCAGGCCGAAGCCCAGGTGGCCGGATGAGGGTGGTGGACAGGAAGGGTGGCCCTTTTCCATGGGAAACTAAACTCACCTGGCCATCTTCCTGGTGTCAGATTGTGGGAGACATTTGGCACTCCAAAAGCAGCCCGAGTTCCAAAATGTGGCATCTTGCATCTTAGAGAAATCTTGAATGCCACGGCATTTTTGCAGGCCGAAGCCGAAGTGGCCGGATGAGGGTGGTGGACACGAACGGTGGCCCTTTTCCATGGGAAACTAAACTCACCTGGCCATGTTTCTGGTGTCAGATTGTGGGAGACATTTGGCACTCCAAAAGCAGCCCGAGTTCCAAAATGTGGCATCTTGCATCTGGGAGAAATCTTGAATGCCACGGCATTTTTGCAGGCCGAAGCCGAGTTGGCCGGATGAGGGTGGTGGACACGAAGGGTGGCCCTTTTCCATGGGAAACTAAACTCACCTGGCCATCTTCCTGGTGTCAGATTGTGGGAGACATTTGGCACTCCAAAAGCAGCCCGAGTTCCAAAATGTGGCATCTTGCATCTGGGAGAAATCTTGAATGCCACGGCATTTTTGCAGGCAGAAGCCGATAGGGCAGGACTGGGCAGGATGAGGGTGGTGGACACGAACGGTGGCCCTTTTCCATGGGAAACTAAACTCACCTGGCCATGTTCCTGATGTCAGATTGTGGGAGACATTTGGCACTCCAAAAGCAGCCCGAGTTCCAATATGTGGCATCTTGCATCTGGGAGAAATCTTGAATGCCACGGCATTTTTGCAGGCAGAAGCCAAAGTGGCCGGATGAGGGTGGTGGACATGAACGGTGGCCCTTTTCCATGGGAAACTAAACTCACCTGGCCATGTTCCTGGTGTCAGATTGTGGGAGACATTTGGCACTCCAAAAGCAGCCCGAGTTCCAAAATGTGGCATCTTGCATCTGGGAGAAATCTTGAATGCCACGGCATTTTTACAGACAGAAGCCGATAGGGCAGGATTGGGCAGGATGAGGGTGGTGGACACGAACGGTGGCCCTTTTCCATGGGAAACTAAACTCACCTGGCCATGTTCCTGGTGTCAGATTGTGGGAGACATTTGGCACTCCAAAAGCAGCCCGAGTTCCAAAATGTGGCATCTTGCATCTGGGAGAAATCTTGAATGCCACGGCATTTTTGCAGGCCGAAGCCGAGGTGGCCGGATGAGGGTGGTGGACACGAACGGTGGCCCTTTTCCATGGGAAACTAAACTCACCTGGCCATGTTCCTGGTGTCAGATTGTGGGAGACATTTGGCACTCCAAAAGCAGCCCGAGTTCCAAAATGTGGCATCTTGCATCTGGGAGAAATCTTGAATGCCACGGCATTTTTGCAGGCAGAAGCCAATAGGGCAGGACTGGGCAGGATGAGGGTGGTGGACACGAAGGGTGGCCCTTTTCCATGGGAAACTAAACTCACCTGGCCATGTTCCTGATGTCAGGTTGTGGGAGACATTTGGCACTCCAAAAGCAGCCCGAGTTCCAAAATGTGGCATCTTGCATCTGGGAGAAATCTTGAATGCCACGGCATTTTTGCAGGCAGAAGCCAAAGTGGCCGGATGAGGGTGGTGGACATGAACGGTGGCCCTTTTCCATGGGAAACTAAACTCACCTGGCCATGTTTCTGGTGTCAGATTGTGGGAGACATTTGGCACTCCAAAAGCAGCCCGAGTTCCAAAATGTGGCATCTGGCATCTGGGAGAAATCTTGAATGCCACTGCATTTTTGCAGGCCGAAGCCGAGTTGGCCGGATGAGCGTGGTGGACACGAACGGTGGCCCTTTTCCATGGGAAACTAAACTCACCTGGCCATGTTCCTGGTGTCAGATTGTGGGAGACATTTGGCACTCCAAAAGCAGCCCGAGTTCCAAAATGTGGCATCTTGCATCTGGGAGAAATCTTGAATGCCACTGCATTTTTGCAGGCCGAAGCCGAGTTGGCCGGATGAGCATGGTGGACACGAACGGTGGCCCTTTTCCATGGGAAACTAAACTCACCTGGCCATGTTCCTGGTGTCAGATTGTGGGAGACATTTGGCACTCCAAAAGCAGCCCGAGTTCCAAAATGTGGCATCTTGCATCTGGGAGAAATCTTGAATGCCACTGCATTTTTGCAGGCCGAAGCCGAGTTGGCCGGATGAGGGTGGTGGACACGAACGGTGGCCCTTTTCCATGGGAAACTAAACTCACCTGGCCATGTTCCTGGTGTCAGATTGTGGGAGACATTTGGCACTCCAAAAGCAGCCCGAGTTCCAAAATGTGGCATCTTGCATCTGGGAGAAATCTTGAATGCCACTGCATTTTTGCAGGCAGAAGCCGAGTTGGCCGGATGAGCATGGTGGACACGAACGGTGGCCCTTTTCCATGGGAAACTAAACTCACCTGGCCATGTTCCTGGTGTCAGATTGTGGGAGACATTTGGCACTCCAAAAGCAGCCCGAGTTCCAAAATGTGGCATCTTGCATCTGGGAGAAATCTTGAATGCCACTGCATTTTTGCAGGCCGAAGCCGAGTTGGCCGGATGAGCGTGGTGGACAGGAAGGGTGGCCCTTTTCCATGGGAAACTAAACTCACCTGGCCATGTTCCTGGTGTCAGATTGTGGGAGACATTTGGCACTCCAAAAGCAGCCCGAGTTCCAAAATGTGGCATCTTGCATCTGGGAGAAATCTTGAATGCCACTGCATTTTTGCAGGCCGAAGCCGAGTTGGCCGGATGAGGGTGGTGGACACGAACGGTGGCCCTTTTCCATGGGAAACTAAACTCACCTGGCCATGTTCCTGGTGTCAGATTGTGGGAGACATTTGGCACTCCAAAAGCAGCCCGAGTTCCAAAATGTGGCATCTTGCATCTGGGAGAAATCTTGAATGCCACGGCATTTTTGCAAGCCGAAGCCGAGTTGGCCGGATGAGCATGGTGGACACGAACGGTGGCCTTTTTCCATGGGAAACTAAACTCACCTGGCCATGTTCCTGGTGTCAGATTGTGGGAGACATTTGGCACTCCAAAAGCAGCCCGAGTTCCAAAATGTGGCATCTTGCATCTGGGAGAAATCTTGAATGCCACGGCATTTTTGCAGGCCGAAGCCGAAGTGGCCGGATGAGGGTGGTTGACACGAACGGTGGCCCTTTTCCATGGGAAACTAAACTCACCTGGCCATGTTCCTGGTGTCAGATTGTGGGAGACATTTGGCACTCCAAAAGCAGCCCGAGTTCCAAAATGTGGCATCTTGCATCTGGGAGAAATCTTGAATGCCACTGCATTTTTGCAGGCCGAAGCCGAGGTGGCCAGATGAGGGTGGTGGACATGAACGGTGGCCCTTTTCCATGGGAAACTAAACTCACCTGGCCATGTTCCTGGTGTCAGATTGTGGGAGACATTTGGCACTCCAAAAGCAGCCCGAGTTCCAAAATGTGGCATCTTGCATCTGGGAGAAATCTTGAATGCCACTGCATTTTTGCAGGCCGAAGCAGAAATGGCCAGATGAGGGTGGTGGACATGAACGGTGGCCCTTTTCCATGGGAAACTAAACTCACCTGGCCATGTTCCTGGTGTCAGATTGTGGGAGACATTTGGCACTCCAAAAGCAGCCCGAGTTCCAAAATGTGGCATCTTGCATCTGGGAGAAATCTTGAATGCCACGGCATTTTTGCAGGCCGAAGCCGAAATGGCCAGATGAGGGTGGTGGACATGAACGGTGGCCCTTTTCCATGGGAAACTAAACTCACCTGGCCATGTTCCTGATGTCAGATTGTGGGAGACATTTGGCACTCCAAAAGCAGCCCGAGTTCCAAAATGTGGCATCTTGCATCTGGGAGAAATCTTGAATGCCACGGCATTTTTGCAGGCCGAAGCCAAAGTGGCCAGATGAGGGTGGTGGACATGAACGGTGGCCCTTTTCCATGGGAAACTAAACTCACCTGGCCATGTTCCTGATGTCAGATTGTGGGAGACATTTGGCACTCCAAAAGCAGCCCGAGTTCCAAAATGTGGCATCTTGCATCTGGGAGAAATCTTGAATGCCACGGCATTTTTGCAGGCCGAAGCCAAAGTGGCCGGATGAGCATGGTGGACACGAACGGTGGCCCTTTTCCATGGGAAACTAAACTCACCTGGCCATGTTCCTGGTGTCAGATTTTGGGAGACATTTGGCACTCCAAAAGAAGCCCGAGTTCCAAAATGTGGCATCTTGCATCTGGGAGAAATCTTGAATGCCACGGCATTTTTACAGGCCAAAGCCGATAGGGCAGGACTGGGCAGGATGAGGGTGGTGGACACGAACGGTGGCCCTTTTCCATGGGAAACTAAACTCACCTAGCCATGTTCCTGGTGTCAGATTGTGGGAGACATTTGGCACTCCAAAAGCAGCCCGAGTTCCAAAATGTGGCATCTTGCATCTGGGAGAAATCTTGAATGCCACGGCATTTTTGCAGGCCGAAGCCAAAGTGGCCAGATGAGGGTGGTGGACATGAACGGTGGCCCTTTTCCATGGGAAACTAAACTCACCTGGCCATCTTCCTGGTGTCAGATTGTGGGAGACATTTGGCACTCCAAAAGCAGCCCGAGTTCCAAAATGTGGCATCTTGCATCTTAGAGAAATCTTGAATGCCACGGCATTTTTGCAGGCCGAAGCCGAAGTGGCCGGATGAGGGTGGTGGACACGAACGGTGGCCCTTTTCCATGGGAAACTAAACTCACCTGGCCATGTTTCTGGTGTCAGATTGTGGGAGACATTTGGCACTCCAAAAGCAGCCCGAGTTCCAAAATGTGGCATCTTGCATCTGGGAGAAATCTTGAATGCCACTGCAGTTTTGCAGGCCGAAGCCGAGTTGGCCGGATGAGCGTGGTGGACACGAACGGTGGCCCTTTTCCATGGGAAACTAAACTCACCTGGCCATGTTCCTGGTGTCAGATTGTGGGAGACATTTGGCACTCCAAAAGCAGCCCGAGTTCCAAAATGTGGCATCTTGCATCTGGGAGAAATCTTGAATGCCACGGCATTTTTGCAGGCCGAAGCCGAAGTGGCCGGATGAGGGTGGTTGACACGAACGGTGGCCCTTTTCCATGGGAAACTAAACTCACCTGGCCATGTTCCTGGTGTCAGATTTTGGGAGACATTTGGCACTCCAAAAGCAGCCCGAGTTCCAAAATGTGGCATCTTGCATCTGGGAGAAATCTTGAATGCCACGGCATTTTTACAGGCCAAAGCCGATAGGGCAGGATTGGGCAGGATGAGGGTGTTGGACACGAACGGTGGCCCTTTTCCATGGGAAACTAAACTCACCTGGCCATGTTCCTGGTGTCAGATTGTGGGAGACATTTGGCACTCCAAAAGAAGCCCGAGTTCCAAAATGTGGCATCTTGCATCTGGGAGAAATCTTGAATGCCACGGCATTTTTACAGGCCAAAGCCGATAGGGCAGGACTGGGCAGGATGAGGGTGGTGGACACGAACGGTGGCCCTTTTCCATGGGAAACTAAACTCACCTGGCCATGTTCCTGGTGTCAGATTTTGGGAGACATTTGGCACTCCAAAAGCAGCCCGAGTTCCAAAATGTGGCATCTTGCATGTGGGAGAAATCTTGAATGCCACGGCATTTTTGCAGGCCGAAGCCGAGGTGGCCGGATGAGGGTGGTGGACACGAAGGGTGGCCCTTTTCCATGGGAAACTAAACTCACCTGGCCATGTTCCTGGTGTCAGATTGTGGGAGACATTTGGCACTCCAAAAGCAGCCCGAGTTCCAAAATGTGGCATCTTGCATCTGGGAGAAATCTTGAATGCCACGGCATTTTTGCAGGCAGAAGCCAAAGTGGCCGGATGAGGGTGGTGGACATGAACGGTGGCCCTTTTCCATGGGAAACTAAACTCACCTGGCCATGTTTCTGGTGTCAGATTGTGGGAGACATTTGGCACTCCAAAAGCAGCCCGAGTTCCAAAATGTGGCATCTTGCATCTGGGAGAAATCTTGAATGCCACTGCATTTTTGCAGGCCGAAGCCGAGTTGGCCGGATGAGCGTGGTGGACACGAACGGTGGCCCTTTTCCATGGGAAACTAAACTCACCTGGCCATGTTCCTGGTGTCAGATTGTGGGAGACATTTGGCACTCCAAAAGCAGCCCGAGTTCCAAAATGTGGCATCTTGCATCTGGGAGAAATCTTGAATGCCACTGCATTTTTGCAGGCCGAAGCCGAGTTGGCCGGATGAGCATGGTGGACACGAACGGTGGCCCTTTTCCATGGGAAACTAAACTCACCTGGCCATGTTCCTGGTGTCAGATTGTGGGAGACATTTGGCACTCCAAAAGCAGCCCGAGTTCCAAAATGTGGCATCTTGCATCTGGGAGAAATCTTGAATGCCACGGCATTTTTGCAGGCCGAAGCCGAAGTGGCCGGATGAGGGTGGTGGACACGAACGGTGGCCCTTTTCCATGGGAAACTAAACTCACCTGGCCATGTTCCTGGTGTCAGATTGTGGGAGACATTTGGCACTCCAAAAGCAGCCCGAGTTCCAAAATGTGGCATCTTGCATCTGGGAGAAATCTTGAATGCCACGGCATTTTTACAGGCCAAAGCCGATAGGGCAGGATTGGGCAGGATGAGGGTGTTGGACACGAACGGTGGCCCTTTTCCATGGGAAACTAAACTCACCTGGCCATGTTCCTGGTGTCAGATTGTGGGAGACATTTGGCACTCCAAAAGAAGCCCGAGTTCCAAAATGTGGCATCTTGCATCTGGGAGAAATCTTGAATGCCACGGCATTTTTACAGGCCAAAGCCGATAGGGCAGGACTGGGCAGGATGAGGGTGGTGGACACGAACGGTGGCCATTTTCCATGGGAAACTAAACTCACCTGGCCATCTTCCTGGTGTCAGATTGTGGGAGACATTTGGCACTCCAAAAGCAGCCCGAGTTCCAAAATGTGGCATCTTGCATCTGGGAGAAATCTTGAATGCCACGGCATTTTTGCAGGCCGAAGCCGAGGTGGCCGGATGAGGGTGGTGGACACGAACGGTGGCCCTTTTCCATGGGAAACTAAACTCACCTGGCCATCTTCCTGGTGTCAGATTGTGGGAGACATTTGGCACTCCAAAAGCAGCCCGAGTTCCAAAATGTGGCATCTTGCATCTGGGAGAAATCTTGAATGCCACGGCATTTTTGCAGGCAGAAGCCGATAGGGCAGGACTGGGCAGGATGAGGGTGGTGGACACGAACGGTGGCCCTTTTCCATGGGAAACTAAACTCACCTGGCCATGTTCCTGATGTCAGATTGTGGGAGACATTTGGCACTCCAAAAGCAGCCCGAGTTCCAAAATGTGGCATCTTGCATCTGGGAGAAATCTTGAATGCCACGGCATTTTTGCAGGCAGAAGCCAAAGTGGCCAGATGAGGGTGGTGGACATGAACGGTGGCCCTTTTCCATGGGAAACTAAACTCACCTGGCCATGTTCCTGGTGTCAGATTGTGGGAGACATTTGGCACTCCAAAAGCAGCCCGAGTTCCAAAATGTGGCATCTTGCATCTGGGAGAAATCTTGAATGCCACGGCATTTTTACAGGCCAAAGCCGATAGGGCAGGATTGGGCAGGATGAGGGTGGTGGACACGAAGGGTGGCCCTTTTCCATGGGAAACTAAACTCACCTGGCCATGTTCCTGGTGTCAGATTGTGGGAGACATTTGGCACTCCAAAAGCAGCCCGAGTTCCAAAATGTGGCATCTTGCATCTGGGAGAAATCTTGAATGCCACGGCATTTTTGCAGGCCGTAGCCGAGGTGGCCGGATGAGGGTGGTGGACACGAACGGTGGCCCTTTTCCATGGGAAACTAAACTCACCTGGCCATGTTCCTGGTGTCAGATTGTGGGAGACATTTGGCACTCCAAAAGCAGCCCGAGTTCCAAAATGTGGCATCTTGCATCTGGGAGAAATCTTGAATGCCACGGCATTTTTGCAGGCAGAAGCCGATAGGGCAGGACTGGGCAGGATGAGGGTGGTGGACACGAACGGTGGCCCTTTTCCATGGGAAACTAAACTCACCTGGCCATGTTCCTGATGTCAGATTGTGGGAGACATTTGGCACTCCAAAAGCAGCCCGAGTTCCAAAATGTGGCATCTTGCATCTGGGAGAAATCTTGAATGCCACGGCATTTTTGCAGGCAGAAGCCAAAGTGGCCGGATGAGGGTGGTGGACATGAACGGTGGCCCTTTTCCATGGGAAACTAAACTCACCTGGCCATGTTTCTGGTGTCAGATTGTGGGAGACATTTGGCACTCCAAAAGCAGCCCGAGTTCCAAAATGTGGCATCTTGCATCTGGGAGAAATCTTGAATGCCACTGCATTTTTGCAGGCCGAAGCCGAGTTGGCCGGATGAGCGTGGTGGACACGAACGGTGGCCCTTTTCCATGGGAAACTAAACTCACCTGGCCATGTTCCTGGTGTCAGATTGTGGGAGACATTTGGCACTCCAAAAGCAGCCCGAGTTCCAAAATGTGGCATCTTGCATCTGGGAGAAATCTTGAATGCCACTGCATTTTTGCAGGCCGAAGCCGAGTTGGCCGGATGAGCATGGTGGACACGAACGGTGGCCCTTTTCCATGGGAAACTAAACTCACCTGGCCATGTTCCTGGTGTCAGATTGTGGGAGACATTTGGCACTCCAAAAGCAGCCCGAGTTCCAAAATGTGGCATCTTGCATCTGGGAGAAATCTTGAATGCCACGGCATTTTTGCAGGCCAAAGCCGAAGTGGCCGGATGAGGGTGGTTGACACGAACGGTGGCCCTTTTCCATGGGAAACTAAACTCACCTGGCCATGTTCCTGGTGTCAGATTGTGGGAGACATTTGGCACTCCAAAAGCAGCCCGAGTTCCAAAATGTGGCATCTTGCATGTGGGAGAAATCTTGAATGCCACGGCATTTTTACAGGCCAAAGCCGATAGGGCAGGATTGGGCAGGATGAGGGTGTTGGACACGAACGGTGGCCCTTTTCCATGGGAAACTAAACTCACCTGGCCATGTTCCTGGTGTCAGATTGTGGGAGACATTTGGCACTCCAAAAGAAGCCCGAGTTCCAAAATGTGGCATCTTGCATCTGGGAGAAATCTTGAATGCCACGGCATTTTTACAGGCCAAAGCCGATAGGGCAGGACTGGGCAGGATGAGGGTGGTGGACACGAACGGTGGCCCTTTTCCATGGGAAACTAAACTCACCTGGCCATGTTCCTGGTGTCAGATTGTGGGAGACATTTGGCACTCCAAAAGCAGCCCGAGTTCCAAAATGTGGCATCTTGCATCTGGGAGAAATCTTGAATGCCACTGCATTTTTGCAGGCCGAAGCCGAGGTGGCCGGATGAGGGTGGTGGACACGAAGGGTGGCCCTTTTCCATGGGAAACTAAACTCACCTGGCCATCTTCCTGGTGTCAGATTGTGGGAGACATTTGGCACTCCAAAAGCAGCCCGAGTTCCAAAATGTGGCATCTTGCATCTGGGAGAAATCTTGAATGCCACGGCATTTTTGCAGGCAGAAGCCGATAGGGCAGGACTGGGCAGGATGAGGGTGGTGGACACGAACGGTGGCCCTTTTCCATGGGAAACTAAACTCACCTGGCCATGTTCCTGATGTCAGATTGTGGGAGACATTTGGCACTCCAAAAGCAGCCCGAGTTCCAATATGTGGCATCTTGCATCTGGGAGAAATCTTGAATGCCACGGCATTTTTGCAGGCAGAAGCCGAAATGGCCAGATGAGGGTGGTGGACATGAACGGTGGCCCTTTTCCATGGGAAACTAAACTCACCTGGCCATGTTCCTGGTGTCAGATTGTGGGAGACATTTGGCACTCCAAAAGCAGCCCGAGTTCCAAAATGTGGCATCTTGCATCTGGGAGAAATCTTGAATGCCACGGCATTTTTACAGACAGAATCCGATAGGGCAGGATTGGGCAGGATGAGGGTGGTGCACACGAACGGTGGCCCTTTTCCATGGGAAACTAAACTCACCTGGCCATGTTCCTGGTGTCAGATTGTGGGAGACATTTGGCACTCCAAAAGCAGCCCGAGTTCCAAAATGTGGCATCTTGCATCTGGGAGAAATCTTGAATGCCACGGCATTTTTGCAGGCCGTAGCCGAGGTGGCCGGATGAGGGTGGTGGACACGAACGGTGGCCCTTTTCCATGGGAAACTATACTCACCTGGCCATCTTCCTGGTGTCAGATTGTGGGAGACATTTGGCACTCCAAAAGCAGCCCGAGTTCCAAAATGTGGCATCTTGCATCTTAGAGAAATCTTGAATGCCACGGCATTTTTGCAGGCCGAAGCCGAAGTGGCCGGATGAGGGTGGTGGACACGAACGGTGGCCCTTTTCCATGGGAAACTAAACTCACCTGGCCATGTTTCTGGTGTCAGATTGTGGGAGACATTTGGCACTCCAAAAGCAGCCCGAGTTCCAAAATGTGGCATCTTGCATCTGGGAGAAATCTTGAATGCCACTGCATTTTTGCAGGCCGAAGCCGAGTTGGCCGGATGAGCGTGGTGGACACGAACGGTGGCCCTTTTCCATGGGAAACTAAACTCACCTGGCCATGTTCCTGGTGTCAGATTGTGGGAGACATTTGGCACTCCAAAAGCAGCCCGAGTTCCAAAATGTGGCATCTTGCATCTGGGAGAAATCTTGAATGCCACTGCATTTTTGCAGGCCGAAGCCGAAATGGCCAGATGAGGGTGGTGGACATGAACGGTGGCCCTTTTCCATGGGAAACTAAACTCACCTGGCCATGTTCCTGGTGTCAGATTGTGGGAGACATTTGGCACTCCAAAAGCAGCCCGAGTTCCAAAATGTGGCATCTTGCATCTGGGAGAAATCTTGAATGCCACTGCATTTTTGCAGGCCGAAGCCGAAATGGCCAGATGAGGGTGGTGGACATGAACGGTGGCCCTTTTCCATGGGAAACTAAACTCACCTGGCCATGTTCCTGGTGTCAGATTGTGGGAGACATTTGGCACTCCAAAAGCAGCCCGAGTTCCAAAATGTGGCATCTTGCATCTGGGAGAAATCTTGAATGCCACGGCATTTTTACAGGCCAAAGCCGATAGGGCAGGATTGGGCAGGATGAGGGTGGTGGACATGAACGGTGGCCCTTTTCCATGGGAAACTAAACTCACCTGGCCATGTTCCTGATGTCAGATTGTGGGAGACATTTGGCACTCCAAAAGCAGCCGGAGTTCTAAAATGTGGCATCTTGCATCTGGGAGAAATCTTGAATGCCACGGCATTTTTGCAGGCCGAAGCCAAAGTGGCCAGATGAGGGTGGTGGACAGGAACGGTGGCCCTTTTCCATGGGAAACTAAACTCACCTGGCCATGTTCCTGGTGTCAGATTGTGGGAGACATTTGGCACTCCAAAAGCAGCCCGAGTTCCAAAATGTGGCATCTTGCATCTGGGAGAAATCTTGAATGCCACGGCATTTTTGCAGGCCGAAGCCGAGGTGGCCGGATGAGGGTGGTGGACACGAACGGTGGCCCTTTTCCATGGGAAACTAAACTCACCTGGCCATGTTCCTGGTGTCAGATTGTGGGAGACATTTGGCACTCCAAAAGCAGCCCGAGTTCCAAAATGTGGCATCTTGCATCTTAGAGAAATCTTGAATGCCACGGCATTTTTGCAGGCCGAAGCCGAAGTGGCCGGATGAGGGTGGTGGACACGAACGGTGGCCCTTTTCCATGGGAAACTAAACTCACCTGGCCATGTTCCTGGTGTCAGATTGTGGGAGACATTTGGCACTCCAAAAGCAGCCCGAGTTCCAAAATGTGGCATCTTGCATCTGGGAGAAATCTTGAATGCCACTGCATTTTTGCAGGCCGAAGCCGAGTTGGCCGGATGAGCGTGGTGGACACGAACGGTGGCCCTTTTCCATGGGAAACTAAACTCACCTGGCCATGTTCCTGGTGTCAGATTGTGGGAGACATTTGGCACTCCAAAAGCAGCCCGAGTTCCAAAATGTGGCATCTTGCATCTGGGAGAAATCTTGAATGCCACGGCATTTTTGCAGGCCGAAGCCGAAATGGCCAGATGAGGGTGGTGGACATGAACGGTGGCCCTTTTCCATGGGAAACTAAACTCACCTGGCTATGTTCCTGATGTCAGATTGTGGGAGACATTTGGCACTCCAAAAGCAGCCCGAGTTCCAAAATGTGGCATCTTGCATGTGGGAGAAATCTTGAATGCCACGGCATTTTTACAGACAGAAGCCGATAGGGCAGGATTGGGCAGGATGAGGGTGGTGGACACGAAGGGTGGCCCTTTTCCATGGGAAACTAAACTCACCTGGCCATGTTCCTGGTGTCAGATTGTGGGAGACATTTGGCACTCCAAAAGCAGCCCGAGTTCCAAAATGTGGCATCTTGCATCTGGGAGAAATCTTGAATGCCACGGCATTTTTGCAGGCCGAAGCCGAGGTGGCCGGATGAGGGTGGTGGACACGAAGGGTGGCCCTTTTCCATGGGAAACTAAACTCACCTGGCCATGTTCCTGGTGTCAGATTGTGGGAGACATTTAGCACTCCAAAAGAAGCCCGAGTTCCAAAATGTGGCATCTTGCATCTGGGAGAAATCTTGAATGCCACGGCATTTTTACAGGCCAAAGCCGATAGGGCAGGACTGGGCAGGATGAGGGTGGTGGACACGAACGGTGGCCCTTTTCCATGGGAAACTAAACTCACCTGGCCATGTTCCTGGTGTCAGATTGTGGGAGACATTTGGCACTCCAAAAGCAGCCCGAGTTCCAAAATGTGGCATCTTGCATCTGGGAGAAATCTTGAATGCCACTGCATTTTTGCAGGCCGAAGCGGAGGTGGCCGGATGAGGGTGGTGGACATGAACGGTGGCCCTTTTCCATGGGAAACTAAACTCACCTGGCCATGTTCCTGATGTCAGATTGTGGGAGACATTTGGCACTCCAAAAGCAGCCCGAGTTCCAAAATGTGGCATCTTGCATCTGGGAGAAATCTTGAATGCCACGGCATTTTTGCAGGCCGAAGCCGAAATGGCCAGATGAGGGTGGTGGACATGAACGGTGGCCCTTTTCCATGGGAAACTAAACTCACCTGGCTATGTTCCTGATGTCAGATTGTGGGAGACATTTGGCACTCCAAAAGCAGCCCGAGTTCCAAAATGTGGCATCTTGCATGTGGGAGAAATCTTGAATGCCACGGCATTTTTACAGACAGAAGCCGATAGGGCAGGATTGGGCAGGATGAGGGTGGTGGACACGAACGGTGGCCCTTTTCCATGGGAAACTAAACTCACCTGGCCATGTTCCTGGTGTCAGATTGTGGGAGACATTTGGCACTCCAAAAGCAGCCCGAGTTCCAAAATGTGGCATCTTGCATCTGGGAGAAATCTTGAATGCCACGGCATTTTTGCAGGCCGAAGCCGAGGTGGCCGGATGAGGGTGGTGGACACGAAGGGTGGCCCTTTTCCATGGGAAACTAAACTCACCTGGCCATGTTCCTGGTGTCAGATTGTGGGAGACATTTAGCACTCCAAAAGAAGCCCGAGTTCCAAAATGTGGCATCTTGCATCTGGGAGAAATCTTGAATGCCACGGCATTTTTACAGGCCAAAGCCGATAGGGCAGGACTGGGCAGGATGAGGGTGGTGGACACGAACGGTGGCCCTTTTCCATGGGAAACTAAACTCACCTGGCCATGTTCCTGGTGTCAGATTGTGGGAGACATTTGGCACTCCAAAAGCAGCCCGAGTTCCAAAATGTGGCATCTTGCATCTGGGAGAAATCTTGAATGCCACGGCATTTTTGCAGGCCGAAGCCGAGGTGGCCGGATGAGGGTGGTGGACACGAAGGGTGGCCCTTTTCCATGGGAAACTAAACTCACCTGGCCATGTTCCTGGTGTCAGATTGTGGGAGACATTTGGCACTCCAAAAGAAGCCCGAGTTCCAAAATGTGGCATCTTGCATCTGGGAGAAATCTTGAATGCCACAGCATTTTTACAGTCCAAAGCCGATAGGGCAGGACTGGGCAGGATGAGGGTGGTGGACACGAACGGTGGCCCTTTTCCATGGGAAACTAAACTCACCTGGCCATGTTCCTGGTGTCAGATTGTGGGAGACATTTGGCATTCCAAAAGCAGCCCGAGTTCCAAAATGTGGCATCTTGCATCTGGGAGAAATCTTGAATGCCACTGCATTTTTGCAGGCCGAAGCAGAAATGGCCAGATGAGGGTGGTGGACATGAACGGTGGCCCTTTTCCATGGGAAACTAAACTCACCTGGCCATGTTCCTGGTGTCAGATTGTGGGAGACATTTGGCACTCCAAAAGCAGCCCGAGTTCCAAAATGTGGCATCTTGCATCTGGGAGAAATCTTGAATGCCACTGCATTTTTGCAGGCCGAAGCCGAAATGGCCAGATGAGGGTGGTGGACATGAACGGTGGCCCTTTTCCATGGGAAACTAAACTCACCTGGCCATGTTCCTGATGTCAGATTGTGGGAGACATTTGGCACTCCAAAAGCAGCCCGAGTTCCAAAATGTGGCATCTTGCATCTGGGAGAAATCTTGAATGCCACGGCATTTTTGCAGGCAGAAGCCAAAGTGGCCAGATGAGGGTGGTGGACATGAACGGTGGCCCTTTTCCATGGGAAACTAAACTCACCTGGCCATGTTCCTGGTGTCAGATTGTGGGAGACATTTGGCACTCCAAAAGCAGCCCGAGTTCCAAAATGTGGCATCTTGCATCTGGGAGAAATCTTGAATGCCACTGCATTTTTGCAGGCCGAAGCCGAGGTGGCCGGATGAGGGTGGTGGACACGAACGGTGGCCCTTTTCCATGGGAAACTAAACTCACCTGGCCATGTTCCTGGTGTCAGATTTTGGGAGACATTTGGCACTCCAAAAGAAGCCCGAGTTCCAAAATGTGGCATCTTGCATCTGGGAGAAATCTTGAATGCCACGGCATTTTTACAGGCCAAAGCCGATAGGGCAGGACTGGGCAGGATGAGGGTGGTGGACACGAACGGTGGCCCTTTTCCATGGGAAACTAAACTCACCTGGCCATGTTCCTGGTGTCAGATTGTGGGAGACATTTGGCACTCCAAAAGCAGCCCGAGTTCCAAAATGTGGCATCTTGCATGTGGGAGAAATCTTGAATGCCACGGCATTTTTGCAGGCCGAAGCCGAGGTGGCCGGATGAGCGTGGTGGACACGAACGGTGGCCCTTTGCCATGGGAAACTAAACTCACCTGGCCATGTTCCTGGTGTCAGATTTTGGGAGACATTTGGCACTCCAAAAGAAGCCCGAGTTCCAAAATGTGGCATCTTGCATCTGGGAGAAATCTTGAATGCCACAGCATTTTTACAGTCCAAAGCCGATAGGGCAGGACTGGGCAGGATGAGGGTGGTGGACACGAACGGTGGCCCTTTTCCATGGGAAACTAAACTCACCTGGCCATGTTCCTGATGTCAGATTGTGGGAGACATTTGGCACTCCAAAAGCAGCCTGAGTTCCAAAATGTGGCATCTTGCATGTGGGAGAAATCTTGAATGCCACGGCATTTTTGCAGGCCGAAGCCAAAGTGGCCAGATGAGGGTGGTGGACATGAACGGTGGCCCTTTTCCATGGGAAACTAAACTCACCTGGCCATGTTCCTGGTGTCAGATTGTGGGAGACATTTGGCACTCCAAAAGCAGCCCGAGTTCCAAAATGTGGCATCTTGCATCTGGGAGAAATCTTGAATGCCACGGCATTTTTGCAGGCCGAAGCCCAGGTGGCCGGATGAGGGTGGTGGACAGGAAGGGTGGCCCTTTTCCATGGGAAACTAAACTCACTTGGCCATCTTCCTGGTGTCAGATTGTGGGAGACATTTGGCACTCCAAAAGCAGCCCGAGTTCCAAAATGTGGCATCTTGCATCTTAGAGAAATCTTGAATGCCACGGCATTTTTGCAGGCCGAAGCCGAAGTGGCCGGATGAGGGTGGTGGACACGAACGGTGGCCCTTTTCCATGGGAAACTAAACTCACCTGGCCATGTTTCTGGTGTCAGATTGTGGGAGACATTTGGCACTCCAAAAGCAGCCCGAGTTCCAAAATGTGGCATCTTGCATCTGGGAGAAATCTTGAATGCCACTGCATTTTTGCAGGCCGAAGCCGAGTTGGCCAGATGAGCGTGGTGGACACGAACGGTGGCCCTTTTCCATGGGAAACTAAACTCACCTGGCCATGTTCCTGGTGTCAGATTGTGGGAGACATTTGGCACTCCAAAAGCAGCCCGAGTTCCAAAATGTGGCATCTTGCATCTGGGAGAAATCTTGAATGCCACTGCATTTTTGAAGGCCGAAGCCGAGTTGGCCGGATGAGCATGGTGGACACGAACGGTGGCCCTTTTCCATGGGAAACTAAACTCACCTGGCCATGTTCCTGGGTGTCAGATTGTGGGAGACATTTGGCACTCCAAAAGCAGCCCGAGTTCCAAAATGTGGCATCTTGCATGTGGGAGAAATCTTGAATGCCACGGCATTTTTACAGACAGAAGCCGATAGGGCAGGATTGGGCAGGATGAGGGTGGTGGACACGAACGGTGGCCCTTTTCCATGGGAAACTAAACTCACCTGGCCATGTTCCTGGTGTCAGATTGTGGGAGACATTTGGCACTCCAAAAGCAGCCCGAGTTCCAAAATGTGGCATCTTGCATCTGGGAGAAATCTTGAATGCCACGGCATTTTTGCAGGCCGAAGCCGAGGTGGCCGGATGAGGGTGGTGGACACGAAGGGTGGCCCTTTTCCATGGGAAACTAAACTCACCTGGCCATGTTCCTGGTGTCAGATTGTGGGAGACATTTAGCACTCCAAAAGAAGCCCGAGTTCCAAAATGTGGCATCTTGCATCTGGGAGAAATCTTGAATGCCACGGCATTTTTACAGGCCAAAGCCGATAGGGCAGGACTGGGCAGGATGAGGGTGGTGGACACGAACGGTGGCCCTTTTCCATGGGAAACTAAACTCACCTGGCCATGTTCCTGGTGTCAGATTGTGGGAGACATTTGGCACTCCAAAAGCAGCCCGAGTTCCAAAATGTGGCATCTTGCATCTGGGAGAAATCTTGAATGCCACTGCATTTTTGCAGGCCGAAGCCGAGGTGGCCGGATGAGGGTGGTGGACACGAAGGGTGGCCCTTTCCATGGGAAACTAAACTCACCTGGCCATGTTCCTGGTGTCAGATTGTGGGAGACATTTGGCACTCCAAAAGAAGCCCGAGTTCCAAAATGTGGCATCTTGCATCTGGGAGAAATCTTGAATGCCACAGCATTTTTACAGTCCAAAGCCGATAGGGCAGGACTGGGCAGGATGAGGGTGGTGGACACGAACGGTGGCCCTTTTCCATGGGAAACTAAACTCACCTGGCCATGTTCCTGATGTCAGATTGTGGGAGACATTTGGCACTCCAAAAGCAGCCCGAGTTCCAAAATGTGGCATCTTGCATCTGGGAGAAATCTTGAATGCCACGGCATTTTTGCAGGCCGAAGCCAAAGTGGCCAAATGAGGGTGGTGGACATGAACGGTGGCCCTTTTCCATGGGAAACTAAACTCACCTGGCCATGTTCCTGGTGTCAGATTGTGGGAGACATTTGGCACTCCAAAAGCAGCCCGAGTTCCAAAATGTGGCATCTTGCATCTGGGAGAAATCTTGAATGCCACGGCATTTTTGCAGGCCGAAGCCCAGGTGGCCGGATGAGGGTGGTGGACAGGAAGGGTGGCCCTTTTCCATGGGAAACTAAACTCACCTGGCCATCTTCCTGGTGTCAGATTGTGGGAGACATTTGGCACTCCAAAAGCAGCCCGAGTTCCAAAATGTGGCATCTTGCATCTGGGAGAAATCTTGAATGCCACTGCATTTTTGCAGGCCGAAGCCGAAGTGGCCGGATGAGCGTGGTGGACACGAACGGTGGCCCTTTTCCATGGGAAACTAAACTCACCTGGCCATGTTCCTGGTGTCAGATTGTGGGAGACATTTGGCACTCCAAAAGCAGCCCGAGTTCCAAAATGTGGCATCTTGCATCTGGGAGAAATCTTGAATGCCACTGCATTTTTGCAGGCCGAAGCCGAGTTGGCCGGATGAGGGTGGTGGACACGAACGGTGGCCCTTTTCCATGGGAAACTAAACTCACCTGGCCATGTTCCTGGTGTCAGATTGTGGGAGACATTTGGCACTCCAAAAGCAGCCCGAGTTCCAAAATGTGGCATCTTGCATCTGGGAGAAATCTTGAATGCCACTGCATTTTTGCAAGCCGAAGCCGAAGTGGCCGGATGAGGGTGGTTGACACGAACGGTGGCCCTTTTCCATGGGAAACTAAACTCACCTGGCCATGTTCCTGGTGTCAGATTGTGGGAGACATTTGGCATTCCAAAAGCAGCCCGAGTTCCAAAATGTGGCATCTTGCATCTGGGAGAAAATCTTGAATGCCACTGCATTTTTGCAGGCCGAAGCCGAGGTGGCCAGATGAGGGTGGTGGACATGAACGGTGGCCCTTTTCCATGGGAAACTAAACTCACCTGGCCATGTTCCTGGTGTCAGATTGTGGGAGACATTTGGCACTCCAAAAGCAGCCCGAGTTCCAAAATGTGGCATCTTGCATCTGGGAGAAATCTTGAATGCCACTGCATTTTTGCAGGCCGAAGCAGAAATGGCCAGATGAGGGTGGTGGACACGAACGGTGGCCCTTTTCCATGGGAAACTAAACTCACCTGGCCATGTTCCTGGTGTCAGATTGTGGGAGACATTTGGCACTCCAAAAGCAGCCCGAGTTCCAAAATGTGGCATCTTGCATCTGGGAGAAATCTTGAATGCCACTGCATTTTTGCAGGCCGAAGCCGAAATGGCCAGATGAGGGTGGTGGACATGAACGGTGGCCCTTTTCCATGGGAAACTAAACTCACCTGGCCATGTTCCTGATGTCAGATTGTGGGAGACATTTGGCACTCCAAAAGCAGCCCGAGTTCCAAAATGTGGCATCTTGCATCTGGGAGAAATCTTGAATGCCACGGCATTTTTTGCAGGCAGAAGCCAAAGTGGCCAGATGAGGGTGGTGGACATGAACGGTGGCCCTTTTCCATGGGAAACTAAACTCACCTGGCCATGTTCCTGGTGTCAGATTGTGGGAGACATTTGGCACTCCAAAAGCAGCCCGAGTTCCAAAATGTGGCATCTTGCATCTGGGAGAAATCTTGAATGCCACTGCATTTTTGCAGGCCGAAGCCGAGGTGGCCGGATGAGGGTGGTGGACACGAACGGTGGCCCTTTTCCATGGGAAACTAAACTCACCTGGCCATGTTCCTGGTGTCAGATTTTGGGAGACATTTGGCACTCCAAAAGCAGCCCGAGTTCCAAAATGTGGCATCTTGCATCTGGGAGAAATCTTGAATGCCACGGCATTTTTACAGGCCAAAGCCGATAGGGCAGGACTGGGCAGGATGAGGGTGGTGGACACGAACGGTGGCCCTTTTCCATGGGAAACTAAACTCACCTGGCCATGTTCCTGGTGTCAGATTGTGGGAGACATTTGGCACTCCAAAAGCAGCCCGAGTTCCAAAATGTGGCATCTTGCATCTGGGAGAAATCTTGAATGCCACGGCATTTTTGCAGGCCGAAGCCGAGGTGGCCGGATGAGGGTGGTGGACACGAACGGTGGCCCTTTGCCATGGGAAACTAAACTCACCTGGCCATGTTCCTGGTGTCAGATTTTGGGAGACATTTGGCACTCCAAAAGAAGCCCGAGTTCCAAAATGTGGCATCTTGCATCTGGGAGAAATCTTGAATGCCACAGCATTTTTACAGTCCAAAGCCGATAGGGCAGGACTGGGCAGGATGAGGGTGGTGGACACGAACGGTGGCCCTTTTCCATGGGAAACTAAACTCACCTGGCCATGTTCCTGATGTCAGATTGTGGGAGACATTTGGCACTCCAAAAGCAGCCCGAGTTCCAAAATGTGGCATCTTGCATGTGGGAGAAATCTTGAATGCCACGGCATTTTTGCAGGCCGAAGCCAAAGTGGCCAGATGAGGGTGGTGGACATGAACGGTGGCCCTTTTCCATGGGAAACTAAACTCACCTGGCCATGTTCCTGGTGTCAGATTGTGGGAGACATTTGGCACTCCAAAAGCAGCCCGAGTTCCAAAATGTGGCATCTTGCATCTGGGAGAAATCTTGAATGCCACGGCATTTTTGCAGGCCGAAGCCCAGGTGGCCGGATGAGGGTGGTGGACAGGAAGGGTGGCCCTTTTCCATGGGAAACTAAACTCACTTGGCCATCTTCCTGGTGTCAGATTGTGGGAGACATTTGGCACTCCAAAAGCAGCCCGAGTTCCAAAATGTGGCATCTTGCATCTTAGAGAAATCTTGAATGCCACGGCATTTTTGCAGGCCGAAGCCGAAGTGGCCGGATGAGGGTGGTGGACACGAACGGTGGCCCTTTTCCATGGGAAACTAAACTCACCTGGCCATGTTCCTGGTGTCAGATTGTGGGAGACATTTGGCACTCCAAAAGCAGCCCGAGTTCCAAAATGTGGCATCTTGCATCTGGGAGAAATCTTGAATGCCACTGCATTTTTGCAGGCCGAAGCCGAGTTGGCCAGATGAGCGTGGTGGACACGAACGGTGGCCCTTTTCCATGGGAAACTAAACTCACCTGGCCATGTTCCTGGTGTCAGATTGTGGGAGACATTTGGCACTCCAAAAGCAGCCCGAGTTCCAAAATGTGGCATCTTGCATCTGGGAGAAATCTTGAATGCCACTGCATTTTTGAAGGCCGAAGCCGAGTTGGCCGGATGAGCATGGTGGACACGAACGGTGGCCCTTTTCCATGGGAAACTAAACTCACCTGGCCATGTTCCTGGTGTCAGATTGTGGGAGACATTTGGCACTCCAAAAGCAGCCCGAGTTCCAAAATGTGGCATCTTGCATCTGGGAGAAATCTTGAATGCCACGGCATTTTTGCAGGCCGTAGCCGAGGTGGCCGGATGAGGGTGGTGGACACGAACGGTGGCCCTTTTCCATGGGAAACTATACTCACCTGGCCATCTTCCTGGTGTCAGATTGTGGGAGACATTTGGCACTCCAAAAGCAGCCCGAGTTCCAAAATGTGGCATCTTGCATCTTAGAGAAATCTTGAATGCCACGGCATTTTTGCAGGCCGAAGCCGAAGTGGCCGGATGAGGGTGGTGGACACGAACGGTGGCCCTTTTCCATGGGAAACTAAACTCACCTGGCCATGTTTCTGGTGTCAGATTGTGGGAGACATTTGGCACTCCAAAAGCAGCCCGAGTTCCAAAATGTGGCATCTTGCATCTGGGAGAAATCTTGAATGCCACTGCATTTTTGCAGGCCGAAGCCGAGTTGGCCGGAATGAGCGTGGTGGACACGAACGGTGGCCCTTTTCCATGGAAACTAAACTCACCTGGCCATGTTCCTGGTGTCAGATTGTGGGAGACATTTGGCACTCCAAAAGCAGCCCGAGTTCCAAAATGTGGCATCTTGCATCTGGGAGAAATCTTGAATGCCACTGCATTTTTGCAGGCCGAAGCCCAAATGGCCAGATGAGGGTGGTGGACATGAACGGTGGCCCTTTTCCATGGGAAACTAAACTCACCTGGCCATGTTCCTGGTGTCAGATTGTGGGAGACATTTGGCACTCCAAAAGCAGCCCGAGTTCCAAAATGTGGCATCTTGCATCTGGGAGAAATCTTGAATGCCACTGCATTTTTGCAGGCCGAAGCCGAAATGGCCAGATGAGGGTGGTGGACATGAACGGTGGCCCTTTTCCATGGGAAACTAAACTCACCTGGCCATGTTCCTGGTGTCAGATTGTGGGAGACATTTGGCACTCCAAAAGCAGCCCGAGTTCCAAAATGTGGCATCTTGCATCTGGGAGAAATCTTGAATGCCACGGCATTTTTACAGGCCAAAGCCGATAGGGCAGGATTGGGCAGGATGAGGGTGGTGGACATGAACGGTGGCCCTTTTCCATGGGAAACTAAACTCACCTGGCCATGTTCCTGATGTCAGATTGTGGGAGACATTTGGCACTCCAAAAGCAGCCCGAGTTCCAAAATGTGGCATCTTGCATCTGGGAGAAATCTTGAATGCCACGGCATTTTTGCAGGCCGAAGCCAAAGTGGCCAGATGAGGGTGGTGGACAGGAACGGTGGCCCTTTTCCATGGGAAACTAAACTCACCTGGCCATGTTCCTGGTGTCAGATTGTGGGAGACATTTGGCACTCCAAAAGCAGCCCGAGTTCCAAAATGTGGCATCTTGCATCTGGGAGAAATCTTGAATGCCACGGCATTTTTGCAGGCCGAAGCCGAGGTGGGCCGGATGAGGGTGGTGGACACGAACGGTGGCCCTTTTCCATGGGAAACTAAACTCACCTGGCCATGTTCCTGGTGTCAGATTGTGGGAGACATTTGGCACTCCAAAAGCAGCCCGAGTTCCAAAATGTGGCATCTTGCATCTGGGAGAAATCTTGAATGCCACGGCATTTTTGCAGGCCGAAGCCGAAGTGGCCGGATGAGGGTGGTGGACACGAACGGTGGCCCTTTTCCATGGGAAACTAAACTCACCTGGCCATGTTCCTGGTGTCAGATTGTGGGAGACATTTGGCACTCCAAAAGCAGCCCGAGTTCCAAAATGTGGCATCTTGCATCTGGGAGAAATCTTGAATGCCACTGCATTTTTGCAGGCCGAAGCCGAGTTGGCCGGATGAGCGTGGTGGACACGAACGGTGGCCCTTTTCCATGGGAAACTAAACTCACCTGGCCATGTTCCTGGTGTCAGATTGTGGGAGACATTTGGCACTCCAAAAGCAGCCCGAGTTCCAAAATGTGGCATCTTGCATCTGGGAGAAATCTTGAATGCCACGGCATTTTTGCAGGCCGAAGCCGAAATGGCCAGATGAGGGTGGTGGACATGAACGGTGGCCCTTTTCCATGGGAAACTAAACTCACCTGGCTATGTTCCTGATGTCAGATTGTGGGAGACATTTGGCACTCCAAAAGCAGCCCGAGTTCCAAAATGTGGCATCTTGCATGTGGGAGAAATCTTGAATGCCACGGCATTTTTACAGACAGAAGCCGATAGGGCAGGATTGGGCAGGATGAGGGTGGTGGACACGAAGGGTGGCCCTTTTCCATGGGAAACTAAACTCACCTGGCCATGTTCCTGGTGTCAGATTGTGGGAGACATTTGGCACTCCAAAAGCAGCCCGAGTTCCAAAAATGTGGCATCTTGCATCTGGGAGAAATCTTGAATGCCACGGCATTTTTGCAGGCCGAAGCCGAGGTGGCCGGATGAGGGTGGTGGACACGAAGGGTGGCCCTTTTCCATGGGAAACTAAACTCACCTGGCCATGTTCCTGGTGTCAGATTGTGGGAGACATTTAGCACTCCAAAAGAAGCCCGAGTTCCAAAATGTGGCATCTTGCATCTGGGAGAAATCTTGAATGCCACGGCATTTTTACAGGCCAAAGCCGATAGGGCAGGACTGGGCAGGATGAGGGTGGTGGACACGAACGGTGGCCCTTTTCCATGGGAAACTAAACTCACCTGGCCATGTTCCTGGTGTCAGATTGTGGGAGACATTTGGCACTCCAAAAGCAGCCCGAGTTCCAAAATGTGGCATCTTGCATCTGGAGAAATCTTGAATGCCACTGCATTTTTGCAGGCCGAAGCCGAGGTGGCCGGATGAGGGTGGTGGACATGAACGGTGGCCCTTTTCCATGGGAAACTAAACTCACCTGGCCATGTTCCTGATGTCAGATTGTGGGAGACATTTGGCACTCCAAAAGCAGCCCGAGTTCCAAAATGTGGCATCTTGCATCTGGGAGAAATCTTGAATGCCACGGCATTTTTGCAGGCCGAAGCCGAAATGGCCAGATGAGGGTGGTGGACATGAACGGTGGCCCTTTTCCATGGGAAACTAAACTCACCTGGCTATGTTCCTGATGTCAGATTGTGGGAGACATTTGGCACTCCAAAAGCAGCCCGAGTTCCAAAATGTGGCATCTTGCATGTGGGAGAAATCTTGAATGCCACGGCATTTTTACAGACAGAAGCCGATAGGGCAGGATTGGGCAGGATGAGGGGTGGTGGACACGAACGGTGGCCCTTTTCCATGGGAAACTAAACTCACCTGGCCATGTTCCTGGTGTCAGATTGTGGGAGACATTTGGCACTCCAAAAGCAGCCCGAGTTCCAAAATGTGGCATCTTGCATCTGGGAGAAATCTTGAATGCCACGGCATTTTTGCAGGCCGAAGCCGAGGTGGCCGGATGAGGGTGGTGGACACGAAGGGTGGCCCTTTTCCATGGGAAACTAAACTCACTAGGCCATGTTCCTGGTGTCAGATTGTGGGAGACATTTAGCACTCCAAAAGAAGCCCGAGTTCCAAAATGTGGCATCTTGCATCTGGGAGAAATCTTGAATGCCACGGCATTTTTACAGGCCAAAGCCGATAGGGCAGGACTGGGCAGGATGAGGGTGGTGGACACGAACGGTGGCCCTTTTCCATGGGAAACTAAACTCACCTGGCCATGTTCCTGGTGTCAGATTGTGGGAGACATTTGGCACTCCAAAAGCAGCCCGAGTTCCAAAATGTGGCATCTTGCATCTGGGAGAAATCTTGAATGCCACTGCATTTTTGCAGGCCGAAGCCGAGGTGGCCGGATGAGGGTGGTGGACACGAAGGGTGGCCCTTTTCCATGGGAAACTAAACTCACCTGGCCATGTTCCTGGTGTCAGATTGTGGGAGACATTTGGCACTCCAAAAGAAGCCCGAGTTCCAAAATGTGGCATCTTGCATCTGGGAGAAATCTTGAATGCCACAGCATTTTTACAGTCCAAAGCCGATAGGGCAGGACTGGGCAGGATGAGGGTGGTGGACACGAACGGTGGCCCTTTTCCATGGGAAACTAAACTCACCTGGCCATGTTCCTGGTGTCAGATTGTGGGAGACATTTGGCATTCCAAAAGCAGCCCGAGTTCCAAAATGTGGCATCTTGCATCTGGGAGAAATCTTGAATGCCACTGCATTTTTGCAGGCCGAAGCAGAAATGGCCAGATGAGGGTGGTGGACATGAACGGTGGCCCTTTTCCATGGGAAAC
>NW_026960795.1:0-40834 GCF_021018805.1 Prinia subflava | reverse complement strand
CTCTTCCATGGAAAACAAGCAATTTAGATCCTAAAACCTTTGCTCTTGCTCTGCAGACGAGGAATACACAAACTGGTACAAAATATACTTCACTAGTGAAAAGGAACAAGAAAGTGTCTGCAGCAGCTTCTCTGCTTGCTGAAAACACAGAGAACAAACAGGGCTTGTGTCTTGAGAAAACCAACACAGCAACAGCAAAGCATAGTGTTCTACATAGCTCTTCCATGGAAAACAAGCAATTTAGATCCTAAAACCTTTGCTCTTGCTCTGCAGACGAGGAATACACCAACTGGTACAAAATATACTTCAGTTGTGGAAAAGGGGCAAGAAAGTGTCTGCAGCAGCTTTTCTGCTCGCTGGAAACACATACAACTAACAAGGCTTGTGTCTTGAGAAAACCAACACAGTAACAGCAAAGCACAGTGTTCTACAGAGCTCTTCCAAGGAAATCAAGCAATTTAGGTCCTAAAACCTTTGCTCCTGCTCTCCAGACGAGGAATACACCAACTGGTACAAAATATACGTCAGTAGTGGAGAAAGCAGGTACGTGTCTTCAAGAGCTTCTCTGCTCGCTGCAAGTACAGAGAACAAACAGGGTTTGTTTCTTGAGAAAACCGACACAGCAACAGCAAAGCATAGTGTTCTACAGAGCTCTTCCATGGAAATCAAGCAATTTAGGTCCTAACACCTTTGCTCTTGCTCTGCAGACGAGGAATACACCAACTGGTACAAAATATACTTCACTTGTGGAAAAGGGGCAAGAAAGTGTCTGCAGCAGCTTCTCTGCTTGCTGCAAACACAGACAACCAACAGGACTTGTGTCTTGAGAAAACCAACACAGCAACAGCAAAGCATAGTGTTCTACATAGCCCTTCCATGGAAAACAAGCAATTTAGATCCTAAAACCTTTGCTCTTGCTCTGCAGAAGAGGAATACACCAACTGGTACAAAATATACTTCACTTGTGGAAAAGGGGCAAGAAAGTGTCTGCAGCAGCTTCTCTGCTTGCTGAAAACACAGGGAACAAACAGGGTTTGTGTCTTTAGAAAACCAACACAGCAACAGCAAAGCATAGTGTTCTACATAGCTCTTCCATGGAAAACAAGCAATTTAGATCCTAAAACCTTTGCTCTTGCTCTGCAGACGAGGAATACACCAACTGGTACAAAATATACTTCACTTGTGGAAAAGGGGCAAGAAAGTGTCTGCAGCAGCTTCTCTGCTTGCTGAAAACACAGGGAACAAACAGGGTTTGTGTCTTGAGAAAACCAACACAGCAACAGCAAAGCACAGTGTTCTACATATCTCTTCCAAGGAAATCAAGCAATTTAGGTCCTAAAACCTTTGCTCCTGCTCTCCAGACGAGGAATACACCGACTAGTACAAAATATACTTCACTAGTGGAAAAGGAGCAAGAAAGTGTCTGCAGCAGCTTCTCTGCTTGCTGAAAACACAGAGAACAAACAGGGTTTGTGTCTTTAGAAAACCAACACAGCAACAGCAAAGCATAGTGTTCTACATAGCTCTTCCATGGAAAACAAGCAATTTAGATCCTAAAACCTTTGCTCTTGCTCTGCAGACGAGGAATACACCAACTGGTACAAAATATACTTCACTTGTGTAAAAGGGGCAAGAAAGTGTCTGCAGCAGCTTCTCTGCTTGCTGAAAACACAGGGAACAAACAGGGCTTGTGTCTTGAGAAAACCAACACAGCAACAGCAAAGCACAGTGTTCTACATATCTCTTCCAAGGAAATCAAGCAATTTAGGTCCTAAAACCTTTGCTCCTGCTCTCCAGACGAGGAATACACCAACTGGTACAAAATATACTTCACTAGTGGAAAAGGAGCAAGAAAGTGTCTGCAGCAGCTTCTCTGCTTGCTGAAAACACAGGGAACAAACAGGGCTTGTGTCTTGAGAAAACAAACACAGCAACCGAAAACCATAGTGTTCTACATAGCTCTTCCATGGAAAAAAAGCAATTTAGATCCTAAAACCTTTGCTCTTGCTCTGCAGACGAGGAATACACCAACTGGTACAAAATATACGTCAGTAGTGGAGAAAGCAGGTACGTGTCTTCAAGAGCTTCTCTGCTCGCTGCAAGTACAGAGAACAAACAGGGTTTGTTTCTTGAGAAAACCAACACAGCAACAGCAAAGCATAGTGCTCTACAGAGCTATTCCATGGAAATCAAGCAATTTAGGTCCTAACACATTTGCTCTTGCTTTGCAGACGAGGAACACACCAACTGGTACAAAATATACTTCACTTGTGAAAAAGGAGCAAGAAAGTGTCTGCAGCAGCTTCTCTGCTTGCTGCAAACACAGACAACCAACAGGACTTGTGTCTTGAGAAAACCAACACAGCAACAGCAAAGCATTGTGTTCTACAGAGCTCTTCCATGGAAAACAAGCAATTTAGATCCTAAAACCTTTGCTCTTGCTCTGCAGAAGAGGAATACACCAACTGGTACAAAATATACTTCACTTGTGGAAAAGGGGCAAGAAAGTGTCTGCAGCAGCTTTTCTGCTCGCTGGAAACTCAGACAACCAACAAGACTTGTGTCTTGAGAAAACCGAAACAGCAACAGCAAAGCATAGTGTTCTACAGAGCTCTTCCATGGAAAACAAGCAATTTAGGTCCTAACACCTTTGCTCTTGCTCTGCAGACGAGGAATACACCAACTGGTACAAAATATACTTCACTTGTGGAAAAGGGGCAAGAAAGTGTCTGCAGCAGCTTCTCTGCTTGCTGCAAACACAGACAACCAACAGGACTTGTGTCTTGAGAAAACCAACACAGCAACAGCAAAGCATAGTGTTCTACATAGCTCTTCCATGGAAAACAAGCAATTTAGATCCTAAAACCTTTGCTCTTGCTCTGCAGACGAGGAATACACAAACTGGTACAAAATATACTTCACTTGTGGAAAAGGGGCAAGAAAGTGTCTGCAGCAGCTTCTCTGCTTGCTGCAAACACAGACAACCAACAGGACTTGTGTCTTGAGAAAACCAACACAGCAACAGCAAAGCATAGTGTTCTACATAGCTCTTCCATGGAAAACAAGCAATTTAGATCCTAAAACCTTTGCTCTTGCTCTGCAGACGAGGAATACACAAACTGGTACAAAATATACTTCACTAGTGGAAAAGGAGCAAGAAAGTGTCTGCAGCAGCTTCTCTGCTTGCTGAAAACACAGAGAACAAACAGGGCTTGTGTCTTGAGAAAACCAACACAGCAACAGCAAAGCATAGTGTTCTACATAGCTCTTCCATGGAAAACAAGCAATTTAGATCCTAAAACCTTTGCTCTTGCTCTGCAGACGAGGAATACACCAACAGGTACAAAATATACTTCACTTGTGGAAAAGGGGCAAGAAAGTGTCTGCAGCAGCTTTTCTGCTCGCTGGAAACTCAGACAACCAACAAGACTTGTGTCTTGAGAAAACCAACACAGTAACAGCAAAGCATAGTGTTCTACAGAGCTCTTCCATGGAAATCAAGCAATTTAAGTCCTAAAACCTTTGCTCTTGCTTTGCAGACGAGGAACACACTAACTGGTACAAAATATACGTCAGTAGTGGAGAAAGCAGGTACGTGACTTCAAGAGCTTCTCTGCTTGCTGAAAACACAGGGAACAAACAGGGCTTGTGTCTTTAGAAAACCAACACAGCAACAGCAAAGCATAGTGTTCTTAATAGCTCTTCCAATGAAATCAAGCAATTTAAGTCCTAAAACCTTTGATCCGTCTCTGCAGACGAGGAACACACCAACTGGTACAAAATATACTTCACTTGTGGAAAAGGGGCAAGAAAGTGTCTGCAGCAGCTTCTCTGCTTGCTGAAAACACAGGGAACAAACAGGGTTTGTGTCTTGAGAAAACCAACACAGCAACAGCAAAGCATAGTGTTCTACATAGCTCTTCCATGGAAAACAAGCAATTTAGATCCTAAAACCTTTGCTCTTGCTCTGCAGACGAGGAATACACAAACTGGTACAAAATATACTTCACTAGTGGAAAAGGAACAAGAAAGTGTCTGCAGCAGCTTCTCTGCTTGCTGAAAACACAGAGAACAAACAGGGCTTGTGTCTTGAGAAAACCAACACAGCAACAGCAAAGCATAGTGTTCTACATAGCTCTTCCATGGAAAACAAGCAATTTAGATCCTAAAACCTTTGCTCTTGCTCTGCAGACGAGGAATACACCAACTGGTACAAAATATACTTCAGTTGTGGAAAAGGGGCAAGAAAGTGTCTGCAGCAGCTTTTCTGCTCGCTGGAAACACATACAACTAACAAGGCTTGTGTCTTGAGAAAACCAACACAGTAACAGCAAAGCACAGTGTTCTACAGAGCTCTTCCAAGGAAATCAAGCAATTTAGGTCCTAAAACCTTTGCTCCTGCTCTCCAGACGAGGAATACACCAACTGGTACAAAATATACGTCAGTAGTGGAGAAAGCAGGTACGTGTCTTCAAGAGCTTCTCTGCTCGCTGCAAGTACAGAGAACAAACAGGGTTTGTTTCTTGAGAAAACCGACACAGCAACAGCAAAGCATAGTGTTCTACAGAGCTCTTCCATGGAAATCAAGCAATTTAGGTCCTAACACCTTTGCTCTTGCTCTGCAGACGAGGAATACACCAACTGGTACAAAATATACTTCACTTGTGGAAAAGGGGCAAGAAAGTGTCTGCAGCAGCTTCTCTGCTTGCTGCAAACACAGACAACCAACAGGACTTGTGTCTTGAGAAAACCAACACAGCAACAGCAAAGCACAGTGTTCTACATAGCCCTTCCATGGAAAACAAGCAATTTAGATCCTAAAACCTTTGCTCTTGCTCTGCAGAAGAGGAATACACCAACTGGTACAAAATATACTTCACTTGTGGAAAAGGGGCAAGAAAGTGTCTGCAGCAGCTTCTCTGCTTGCTGAAAACACAGGGAACAAACAGGGTTTGTGTCTTTAGAAAACCAACACAGCAACAGCAAAGCATAGTGTTCTACATAGCTCTTCCATGGAAAACAAGCAATTTAGATCCTAAAACCTTTGCTCTTGCTCTGCAGACGAGGAATACACCAACTGGTACAAAATATACTTCACTTGTGGAAAAGGGGCAAGAAAGTGTCTGCAGCAGCTTCTCTGCTTGCTGAAAACACAGGGAACAAACAGGGTTTGTGTCTTGAGAAAACCAACACAGCAACAGCAAAGCACAGTGTTCTACATATCTCTTCCAAGGAAATCAAGCAATTTAGGTCCTAAAACCTTTGCTCCTGCTCTCCAGACGAGGAATACACCAACTGGTACAAAATATACTTCACTAGTGGAAAAGGGGCAAGAAAGTGTCTGCAGCAGCTTCTCTGCTTGCTGAAAACACAGAGAACAAACAGGGTTTGTGTCTTTAGAAAACCAACACAGCAACAGCAAAGCATAGTGTTCTACATAGCTCTTCCATGGAAAACAAGCAATTTAGATCCTAAAACCTTTGCTCTTGCTCTGCAGACGAGGAATACACCAACTGGTACAAAATATACTTCACTTGTGTAAAAGGGGCAAGAAAGTGTCTGCAGCAGCTTCTCTGCTTGCTGAAAACACAGGGAACAAACAGGGCTTGTGTCTTGAGAAAACCAACACAGCAACAGCAAAGCACAGTGTTCTACATATCTCTTCCAAGGAAATCAAGCAATTTAGGTCCTAAAACCTTTGCTCCTGCTCTCCAGACGAGGAATACACCAACTGGTACAAAATATACTTCACTAGTGGAAAAGGAGCAAGAAAGTGTCTGCAGCAGCTTCTCTGCTTGCTGAAAACACAGGGAACAAACAGGGCTTGTGTCTTGAGAAAACAAACACAGCAACCGAAAACCATAGTGTTCTACAGAGCTCTTCCATGGAAAAAAAGCAATTTAGATCCTAAAACCTTTGCTCTTGCTCTGCAGACGAGGAATACACCAACTGGTACAAAATATACTTCAGTTGTGGAAAAGGGGCAAGAAAGTGTCTGCAGCAGCTTTTCTGCTTGCTGGAAACACATACAACTAACAAGGCTTGTGTCTTGAGAAAACCAACACAGTAACAGCAAAGCACAGTGTTCTACATATCTCTTCCAAGGAAATCAAGCAATTTAGGTCCTAAAACCTTTGCTCCTGCTCTCCAGACGAGGAATACACCAACTGGTACAAAATATACGTCAGTAGTGGAGAAAGCAGGTACGTGTCTTCAAGAGCTTCTCTGCTCGCTGCAAGTACAGAGAACAAACAGGGTTTGTTTCTTGAGAAAACCAACACAGCAACAGCAAAGCATAGTGTTCTACAGAGCTCTTCCATGGAAATCAAGCAATTTAGGTCCTAACACATTTGCTCTTGCTTTGCAGACGAGGAACACACCAACTGGTACAAAATATACTTCACTTGTGAAAAAGGAGCAAGAAAGTGTCTGCAGCAGCTTCTCTGCTTGCTGCAAACACAGACAACCAACAGGACTTGTGTCTTGAGAAAACCAACACAGCAACAGCAAAGCATTGTGTTCTACAGAGCTCTTCCATGGAAAACAAGCAATTTAGATCCTAAAACCTTTGCTCTTGCTCTGCACAAGAGGAATACACCAACTGGTACAAAATAAACTTCACTTGTGGAAAAGGGGCAAGAAAGTGTCTGCAGCAGCTTTTCTGCTCGCTGGAAACTCAGACAACCAACAAGACTTGTGTCTTGAGAAAACCAACACAGTAACAGCAAAGCATAGTGTTCTACAGAGCTCTTCCATGGAAATCAAGCAATTTAAGTCCTAAAACCTTTGCTCTTGCTTTGCAGACGAGGAACACACCAACTGGTACAAAATATACGTCAGTAGTGGAGAAAGCAGGTACGTGTCTTCAAGAGCTTCTCTGCTTGCTGAAAACACAGGGAACAAACAGGGCTTGTGTCTTTAGAAAACCAACACAGCAACAGCAAAGCATAGTGTTCTTAATAGCTCTTCCAATGAAATCAAGCAATTTAAGTCCTAAAACCTTTGATCCGTCTCTGCAGACGAGGAACACACCAACTGGTACAAAATATACTTCACTTGTGAAAAAGGGGCAAGAAAGTGTCTGCAGCAGCTTCTCTGCTTGCTGAAAACACAGGGAACAAACAGGGTTTGTGTCTTGAGAAAACCAACACAGCAACAGCAAAGCATAGTGTTCTACATAGCTCTTCCATGGAAAACAAGCAATTTAGATCCTAAAACCTTTGCTCTTGCTCTGCAGACGAGGAATACACAAACTGGTACAAAATATACTTCACTAGTGGAAAAGGAACAAGAAAGTGTCTGCAGCAGCTTTTCTGCTCGCTGGAAACACATACAACTAACAAGGCTTGTGTCTTGAGAAAACCAACACAGTAACAGCAAAGCACAGTGTTCTACAGAGCTCTTCCAAGGAAATCAAGCAATTTAGGTCCTAAAACCTTTGCTCCTGCTCTCCAGACGAGGAATACACCAACTGGTACAAAATATACGTCAGTAGTGGAGAAAGCAGGTACGTGTCTTCAAGAGCTTCTCTGCTCGCTGCAAGTACAGAGAACAAACAGGGTTTGTTTCTTGAGAAAACCGACACAGCAACAGCAAAGCATAGTGTTCTACAGAGCTCTTCCATGGAAATCAAGCAATTTAGGTCCTAACACCTTTGCTCTTGCTCTGCAGACGAGGAATACACCAACTGGTACAAAATATACTTCACTTGTGGAAAAGGGGCAAGAAAGTGTCTGCAGCAGCTTCTCTGCTTGCTGCAAACACAGACAACCAACAGGACTTGTGTCTTGAGAAAACCAACACAGCAACAGCAAAGCACAGTGTTCTACATAGCTCTTCCATGGAAAACAAGCAATTTAGATCCTAAAACCTTTGCTCTTGCTCTGCAGAAGAGGAATACACCAACTGGTACAAAATATACTTCACTTGTGGAAAAGGGGCAAGAAAGTGTCTGCAGCAGCTTCTCTGCTTGCTGAAAACACAGGGAACAAACAGGGTTTGTGTCTTTAGAAAACCAACACAGCAACAGCAAAGCATAGTGTTCTACATAGCTCTTCCATGGAAAACAAGCAATTTAGATCCTAAAACCTTTGCTCTTGCTCTGCAGACGAGGAATACACCAACTGGTACAAAATATACTTCACTTGTGGAAAAGGGGCAAGAAAGTGTCTGCAGCAGCTTCTCTGCTTGCTGAAAACACAGGGAACAAACAGGGTTTGTGTCTTGAGAAAACCAACACAGCAACAGCAAAGCACAGTGTTCTACATATCTCTTCCAAGGAAATCAAGCAATTTAGGTCCTAAAACCTTTGCTCCTGCTCTCCAGACGAGGAATACACCAACTGGTACAAAATATACGTCAGTAGTGGAAAAGGGGCAAGAAAGTGTCTGCAGCAGCTTCTCTGCTTGCTGAAAACACAGAGAACAAACAGGGTTTGTGTCTTTAGAAAACCAACACAGCAACAGCAAAGCATAGTGTTCTACATAGCTCTTCCATGGAAAACAAGCAATTTAGATCCTAACACATTTGCTCTTGCTTTGCAGACGAGGAACACACCAACTGGTACAAAATATACTTCACTTGTGAAAAAGGAGCAAGAAAGTGTCTGCAGCAGCTTCTCTGCTTGCTGCAAACACAGACAACCAACAGGACTTGTGTCTTGAGAAAACCAACACAGCAACAGCAAAGCATTGTGTTCTACAGAGCTCTTCCATGGAAAACAAGCAATTTAGATCCTAAAACCTTTGCTCTTGCTCTGCAGAAGAGGAATACACCAACTGGTACAAAATATACTTCACTTGTGGAAAAGGGGCAAGAAAGTGTCTGCAGCAGCTTTTCTGCTCGCTGGAAACTCAGACAACCAACAAGACTTGTGTCTTGAGAAAACCGAAACAGCAACAGCAAAGCATAGTGTTCTACAGAGCTCTTCCATGGAAAACAAGCAATTTAGGTCCTAACACCTTTGCTCTTGCTCTGCAGACGAGGAATACACCAACTGGTACAAAATATACTTCACTTGTGGAAAAGGGGCAAGAAAGTGTCTGCAGCAGCTTCTCTGCTTGCTGCAAACACAGACAACCAACAAGACTTGTGTCTTGAGAAAACCAACACAGCAACAGCAAAGCATAGTGTTCTACATAGCTCTTCCATGGAAAACAAGCAATTTAGATCCTAAAACCTTTGCTCTTGCTCTGCAGACGAGGAATACACAAACTGGTACAAAATATACTTCACTTGTGGAAAAGGGGCAAGAAAGTGTCTGCAGCAGCTTCTCTGCTTGCTGCAAACACAGACAACCAACAGGACTTGTGTCTTGAGAAAACCAACACAGCAACAGCAAAGCATAGTGTTCTACATAGCTCTTCCATGGAAAACAAGCAATTTAGATCCTAAAACCTTTGCTCTTGCTCTGCAGACGAGGAATACACAAACTGGTACAAAATATACTTCACTAGTGGAAAAGGAGCAAGAAAGTGTCTGCAGCAGCTTCTCTGCTTGCTGAAAACACAGAGAACAAACAGGGCTTGTGTCTTGAGAAAACCAACACAGCAACAGCAAAGCATAGTGTTCTACATAGCTCTTCCATGGAAAACAAGCAATTTAGATCCTAAAACCTTTGCTCTTGCTCTGCAGACGAGGAATACACCAACAGGTACAAAATATACTTCACTTGTGGAAAAGGGGCAAGAAAGTGTCTGCAGCAGCTTTTCTGCTCGCTGGAAACTCAGACAACCAACAAGACTTGTGTCTTGAGAAAACCAACACAGTAACAGCAAAGCATAGTGTTCTACAGAGCTCTTCCATGGAAATCAAGCAATTTAAGTCCTAAAACCTTTGCTCTTGCTTTGCAGACGAGGAACACACTAACTGGTACAAAATATACGTCAGTAGTGGAGAAAGCAGGTACGTGACTTCAAGAGCTTCTCTGCTTGCTGAAAACACAGGGAACAAACAGGGCTTGTGTCTTTAGAAAACCAACACAGCAACAGCAAAGCATAGTGTTCTTAATAGCTCTTCCAATGAAATCAAGCAATTTAAGTCCTAAAACCTTTGATCCGTCTCTGCAGACGAGGAACACACCAACTGGTACAAAATATACTTCACTTGTGGAAAAGGGGCAAGAAAGTGTCTGCAGCAGCTTCTCTGCTTGCTGAAAACACAGGGAACAAACAGGGTTTGTGTCTTGAGAAAACCAACACAGCAACAGCAAAGCATAGTGTTCTACATAGCTCTTCCATGGAAAACAAGCAATTTAGATCCTAAAACCTTTGCTCTTGCTCTGCAGACGAGGAATACACAAACTGGTACAAAATATACTTCACTAGTGGAAAAGGAACAAGAAAGTGTCTGCAGCAGCTTCTCTGCTTGCTGAAAACACAGAGAACAAACAGGGCTTGTGTCTTGAGAAAACCAACACAGCAACAGCAAAGCATAGTGTTCTACATAGCTCTTCCATGGAAAACAAGCAATTTAGATCCTAAAACCTTTGCTCTTGCTCTGCAGACGAGGAATACACCAACTGGTACAAAATATACTTCAGTTGTGGAAAAGGGGCAAGAAAGTGTCTGCAGCAGCTTTTCTGCTCGCTGGAAACACATACAACTAACAAGGCTTGTGTCTTGAGAAAACCAACACAGTAACAGCAAAGCACAGTGTTCTACAGAGCTCTTCCAAGGAAATCAAGCAATTTAGGTCCTAAAACCTTTGCTCCTGCTCTCCAGACGAGGAATACACCAACTGGTACAAAATATACGTCAGTAGTGGAGAAAGCAGGTACGTGTCTTCAAGAGCTTCTCTGCTCGCTGCAAGTACAGAGAACAAACAGGGTTTGTTTCTTGAGAAAACCGACACAGCAACAGCAAAGCATAGTGTTCTACAGAGCTCTTCCATGGAAATCAAGCAATTTAGGTCCTAACACCTTTGCTCTTGCTCTGCAGACGAGGAATACACCAACTGGTACAAAATATACTTCACTTGTGGAAAAGGGGCAAGAAAGTGTCTGCAGCAGCTTCTCTGCTTGCTGCAAACACAGACAACCAACAGGACTTGTGTCTTGAGAAAACCAACACAGCAACAGCAAAGCACAGTGTTCTACATAGCCCTTCCATGGAAAACAAGCAATTTAGATCCTAAAACCTTTGCTCTTGCTCTGCAGAAGAGGAATACACCAACTGGTACAAAATATACTTCACTTGTGGAAAAGGGGCAAGAAAGTGTCTGCAGCAGCTTCTCTGCTTGCTGAAAACACAGGGAACAAACAGGGTTTGTGTCTTTAGAAAACCAACACAGCAACAGCAAAGCATAGTGTTCTACATAGCTCTTCCATGGAAAACAAGCAATTTAGATCCTAAAACCTTTGCTCTTGCTCTGCAGACGAGGAATACACCAACTGGTACAAAATATACTTCACTTGTGGAAAAGGGGCAAGAAAGTGTCTGCAGCAGCTTCTCTGCTTGCTGAAAACACAGGGAACAAACAGGGTTTGTGTCTTGAGAAAACCAACACAGCAACAGCAAAGCACAGTGTTCTACATATCTCTTCCAAGGAAATCAAGCAATTTAGGTCCTAAAACCTTTGCTCCTGCTCTCCAGACGAGGAATACACCAACTGGTACAAAATATACTTCACTAGTGGAAAAGGGGCAAGAAAGTGTCTGCAGCAGCTTCTCTGCTTGCTGAAAACACAGAGAACAAACAGGGTTTGTGTCTTTAGAAAACCAACACAGCAACAGCAAAGCATAGTGTTCTACATAGCTCTTCCATGGAAAACAAGCAATTTAGATCCTAAAACCTTTGCTCTTGCTCTGCAGACGAGGAATACACCAACTGGTACAAAATATACTTCACTTGTGTAAAAGGGGCAAGAAAGTGTCTGCAGCAGCTTCTCTGCTTGCTGAAAACACAGGGAACAAACAGGGCTTGTGTCTTGAGAAAACCAACACAGCAACAGCAAAGCACAGTGTTCTACATATCTCTTCCAAGGAAATCAAGCAATTTAGGTCCTAAAACCTTTGCTCCTGCTCTCCAGACGAGGAATACACCAACTGGTACAAAATATACTTCACTAGTGGAAAAGGAGCAAGAAAGTGTCTGCAGCAGCTTCTCTGCTTGCTGAAAACACAGGGAACAAACAGGGCTTGTGTCTTGAGAAAACAAACACAGCAACCGAAAACCATAGTGTTCTACAGAGCTCTTCCATGGAAAAAAAGCAATTTAGATCCTAAAACCTTTGCTCTTGCTTTGCAGACGAGGAACACACCAACTGGTACAAAATATACGTCAGTAGTGGAGAAAGCAGGTACGTGTCTTCAAGAGCTTCTCTGCTTGCTGAAAACACAGGGAACAAACAGGGCTTGTGTCTTTAGAAAACCAACACAGCAACAGCAAAGCATAGTGTTCTTAATAGCTCTTCCAATGAAATCAAGCAATTTAAGTCCTAAAACCTTTGATCCGTCTCTGCAGACGAGGAACACACCAACTGGTACAAAATATACTTCACTTGTGAAAAAGGGGCAAGAAAGTGTCTGCAGCAGCTTCTCTGCTTGCTGAAAACACAGGGAACAAACAGGGTTTGTGTCTTGAGAAAACCAACACAGCAACAGCAAAGCATAGTGTTCTACATAGCTCTTCCATGGAAAACAAGCAATTTAGATCCTAAAACCTTTGCTCTTGCTCTGCAGACGAGGAATACACAAACTGGTACAAAATATACTTCACTAGTGGAAAAGGAACAAGAAAGTGTCTGCAGCAGCTTTTCTGCTCGCTGGAAACACATACAACTAACAAGGCTTGTGTCTTGAGAAAACCAACACAGTAACAGCAAAGCACAGTGTTCTACAGAGCTCTTCCAAGGAAATCAAGCAATTTAGGTCCTAAAACCTTTGCTCCTGCTCTCCAGACGAGGAATACACCAACTGGTACAAAATATACGTCAGTAGTGGAGAAAGCAGGTACGTGTCTTCAAGAGCTTCTCTGCTCGCTGCAAGTACAGAGAACAAACAGGGTTTGTTTCTTGAGAAAACCGACACAGCAACAGCAAAGCATAGTGTTCTACAGAGCTCTTCCATGGAAATCAAGCAATTTAGGTCCTAACACATTTGCTCTTGCTCTGCAGACGAGGAATACACCAACTGGTACAAAATATACTTCACTTGTGGAAAAGGGGCAAGAAAGTGTCTGCAGCAGCTTCTCTGCTTGCTGCAAACACAGACAACCAACAGGACTTGTGTCTTGAGAAAACCAACACAGCAACAGCAAAGCACAGTGTTCTACATAGCTCTTCCATGGAAAACAAGCAATTTAGATCCTAAAACCTTTGCTCTTGCTCTGCAGAAGAGGAATACACCAACTGGTACAAAATATACTTCACTTGTGGAAAAGGGGCAAGAAAGTGTCTGCAGCAGCTTCTCTGCTTGCTGAAAACACAGGGAACAAACAGGGTTTGTGTCTTTAGAAAACCAACACAGCAACAGCAAAGCATAGTGTTCTACATAGCTCTTCCATGGAAAACAAGCAATTTAGATCCTAAAACCTTTGCTCTTGCTCTGCAGACGAGGAATACACCAACTGGTACAAAATATACTTCACTTGTGGAAAAGGGGCAAGAAAGTGTCTGCAGCAGCTTCTCTGCTTGCTGAAAACACAGGGAACAAACAGGGTTTGTGTCTTGAGAAAACCAACACAGCAACAGCAAAGCACAGTGTTCTACATATCTCTTCCAAGGAAATCAAGCAATTTAGGTCCTAAAACCTTTGCTCCTGCTCTCCAGACGAGGAATACACCAACTGGTACAAAATATACTTCACTAGTGGAAAAGGGGCAAGAAAGTGTCTGCAGCAGCTTCTCTGCTTGCTGAAAACACAGGGAACCAACAGGGCTTGTGTCTTGAGAAAACCAACACAGCAACAGCAAAGCATAGTGTTCTACATAGCTCTTCCATGGAAAACAAGCAATTTAGATCCTAAAACCTTTGCTCTTGCTCTGCAGACGAGGAATACACCAACAGGTACAAAATATACTTCACTTGTGGAAAAGGGGCAAGAAAGTGTCTGCAGCAGCTTTTCTGCTCGCTGGAAACTCAGACAACCAACAAGACTTGTGTCTTGAGAAAACCAACACAGTAACAGCAAAGCATAGTGTTCTACAGAGCTCTTCCATGGAAATCAAGCAATTTAAGTCCTAAAACCTTTGCTCTTGCTTTGCAGACGAGGAACACACCAACTGGTACAAAATATACGTCAGTAGTGGAGAAAGCAGGTACGTGACTTCAAGAGCTTCTCTGCTTGCTGAAAACACAGGGAACAAACAGGGCTTGTGTCTTTAGAAAACCAACACAGCAACAGCAAAGCATAGTGTTCTTAATAGCTCTTCCAATGAAATCAAGCAATTTAAGTCCTAAAACCTTTGATCCGTCTCTGCAGACGAGGAACACACCAACTGGTACAAAATATACTTCACTTGTGAAAAAGGGGCAAGAAAGTGTCTGCAGCAGCTTCTCTGCTTGCTGAAAACACAGGGAACAAACAGGGTTTGTGTCTTGAGAAAACCAACACAGCAACAGCAAAGCATAGTGTTCTACATAGCTCTTCCATGGAAAACAAGCAATTTAGATCCTAAAACCTTTGCTCTTGCTCTGCAGACGAGGAATACACAAACTGGTACAAAATATACTTCACTAGTGGAAAAGGAACAAGAAAGTGTCTGCAGCAGCTTCTCTGCTTGCTGAAAACACAGAGAACAAACAGGGCTTGTGTCTTGAGAAAACCAACACAGCAACAGCAAAGCATAGTGTTCTACAGAGCTCTTCCATGGAAAACAAGCAATTTAGATCCTAAAACCTTTGCTCTTGCTCTGCAGACGAGGAATACACCAACTGGTACAAAATATACTTCAGTTGTGGAAAAGGGGCAAGAAAGTGTCTGCAGCAGCTTTTCTGCTCGCTGGAAACACATACAACTAACAAGGCTTGTGTCTTGAGAAAACCAACACAGTAACAGCAAAGCACAGTGTTCTACAGAGCTCTTCCAAGGAAATCAAGCAATTTAGGTCCTAAAACCTTTGCTCCTGCTCTCCAGACGAGGAATACACCAACTGGTACAAAATATACGTCAGTAGTGGAGAAAGCAGGTACGTGTCTTCAAGAGCTTCTCTGCTCGCTGCAAGTACAGAGAACAAACAGGGTTTGTTTCTTGAGAAAACCGACACAGCAACAGCAAAGCATAGTGTTCTACAGAGCTCTTCCATGGAAATCAAGCAATTTAGGTCCTAACACCTTTGCTCTTGCTCTGCAGACGAGGAATACACCAACTGGTACAAAATATACTTCACTTGTGGAAAAGGGGCAAGAAAGTGTCTGCAGCAGCTTCTCTGCTTGCTGCAAACACAGACAACCAACAGGACTTGTGTCTTGAGAAAACCAACACAGCAACAGCAAAGCACAGTGTTCTACATAGCCCTTCCATGGAAAACAAGCAATTTAGATCCTAAAACCTTTGCTCTTGCTCTGCAGAAGAGGAATACACCAACTGGTACAAAATAAACTTCACTTGTGGAAAAGGGGCAAGAAAGTGTCTGCAGCAGCTTTTCTGCTCGCTGGAAACTCAGACAACCAACAAGACTTGTGTCTTGAGAAAACCAACACAGTAACAGCAAAGCATAGTGTTCTACAGAGCTCTTCCATGGAAATCAAGCAATTTAAGTCCTAAAACCTTTGCTCTTGCTTTGCAGACGAGGAACACACCAACTGGTACAAAATATACGTCAGTAGTGGAGAAAGCAGGTACGTGTCTTCAAGAGCTTCTCTGCTTGCTGAAAACACAGGGAACAAACAGGGCTTGTGTCTTTAGAAAACCAACACAGCAACAGCAAAGCATAGTGTTCTTAATAGCTCTTCCAATGAAATCAAGCAATTTAAGTCCTAAAACCTTTGATCCGTCTCTGCAGACGAGGAACACACCAACTGGTACAAAATATACTTCACTTGTGAAAAAGGGGCAAGAAAGTGTCTGCAGCAGCTTCTCTGCTTGCTGAAAACACAGGGAACAAACAGGGTTTGTGTCTTGAGAAAACCAACACAGCAACAGCAAAGCATAGTGTTCTACATAGCTCTTCCATGGAAAACAAGCAATTTAGATCCTAAAACCTTTGCTCTTGCTCTGCAGACGAGGAATACACAAACTGGTACAAAATATACTTCACTAGTGGAAAAGGAACAAGAAAGTGTCTGCAGCAGCTTTTCTGCTCGCTGGAAACACATACAACTAACAAGGCTTGTGTCTTGAGAAAACCAACACAGTAACAGCAAAGCACAGTGTTCTACAGAGCTCTTCCAAGGAAATCAAGCAATTTAGGTCCTAAAACCTTTGCTCCTGCTCTCCAGACGAGGAATACACCAACTGGTACAAAATATACGTCAGTAGTGGAGAAAGCAGGTACGTGTCTTCAAGAGCTTCTCTGCTCGCTGCAAGTACAGAGAACAAACAGGGTTTGTTTCTTGAGAAAACCGACACAGCAACAGCAAAGCATAGTGTTCTACAGAGCTCTTCCATGGAAATCAAGCAATTTAGGTCCTAACACCTTTGCTCTTGCTCTGCAGACGAGGAATACACCAACTGGTACAAAATATACTTCACTTGTGGAAAAGGGGCAAGAAAGTGTCTGCAGCAGCTTCTCTGCTTGCTGCAAACACAGACAACCAACAGGACTTGTGTCTTGAGAAAACCAACACAGCAACAGCAAAGCACAGTGTTCTACATAGCTCTTCCATGGAAAACAAGCAATTTAGATCCTAAAACCTTTGCTCTTGCTCTGCAGAAGAGGAATACACCAACTGGTACAAAATATACTTCACTTGTGGAAAAGGGGCAAGAAAGTGTCTGCAGCAGCTTCTCTGCTTGCTGAAAACACAGGGAACAAACAGGGTTTGTGTCTTTAGAAAACCAACACAGCAACAGCAAAGCATAGTGTTCTACATAGCTCTTCCATGGAAAACAAGCAATTTAGATCCTAAAACCTTTGCTCTTGCTCTGCAGACGAGGAATACACCAACTGGTACAAAATATACTTCACTTGTGGAAAAGGGGCAAGAAAGTGTCTGCAGCAGCTTCTCTGCTTGCTGAAAACACAGGGAACAAACAGGGTTTGTGTCTTGAGAAAACCAACACAGCAACAGCAAAGCACAGTGTTCTACATATCTCTTCCAAGGAAATCAAGCAATTTAGGTCCTAAAACCTTTGCTCCTGCTCTCCAGACGAGGAATACACCAACTGGTACAAAATATACTTCACTAGTGGAAAAGGGGCAAGAAAGTGTCTGCAGCAGCTTCTCTGCTTGCTGAAAACACAGAGAACAAACAGGGTTTGTGTCTTTAGAAAACCAACACAGCAACAGCAAAGCATAGTGTTCTACATAGCTCTTCCATGGAAAACAAGCAATTTAGATCCTAACACATTTGCTCTTGCTTTGCAGACGAGGAACACACCAACTGGTACAAAATATACTTCACTTGTGAAAAAGGAGCAAGAAAGTGTCTGCAGCAGCTTCTCTGCTTGCTGCAAACACAGACAACCAACAGGACTTGTGTCTTGAGAAAACCAACACAGCAACAGCAAAGCATTGTGTTCTACAGAGCTCTTCCATGGAAAACAAGCAATTTAGATCCTAAAACCTTTGCTCTTGCTCTGCAGAAGAGGAATACACCAACTGGTACAAAATATACTTCACTTGTGGAAAAGGGGCAAGAAAGTGTCTGCAGCAGCTTTTCTGCTCGCTGGAAACTCAGACAACCAACAAGACTTGTGTCTTGAGAAAACCGAAACAGCAACAGCAAAGCATAGTGTTCTACAGAGCTCTTCCATGGAAAACAAGCAATTTAGGTCCTAACACCTTTGCTCTTGCTCTGCAGACGAGGAATACACCAACTGGTACAAAATATACTTCACTTGTGGAAAAGGGGCAAGAAAGTGTCTGCAGCAGCTTCTCTGCTTGCTGCAAACACAGACAACCAACAGGACTTGTGTCTTGAGAAAACCAACACAGCAACAGCAAAGCATAGTGTTCTACATAGCTCTTCCATGGAAAACAAGCAATTTAGATCCTAAAACCTTTGCTCTTGCTCTGCAGACGAGGAATACACCAACTGGTACAAAATATACTTCACTTGTGGAAAAGGGGCAAGAAAGTGTCTGCAGCAGCTTCTCTGCTTGCTGCAAACACAGACAACCAACAGGACTTGTGTCTTGAGAAAACCAACACAGCAACAGCAAAGCATAGTGTTCTACATAGCTCTTCCATGGAAAACAAGCAATTTAGATCCTAAAACCTTTGCTCTTGCTCTGCAGAGGAGGAACACACCAACTGGCACAAAATATACTTCACTTGTGGAAAAGGGGCAAGAAAGTGTCTGCAGCAGCTTCTCTGCTTGCTGAAAACACAGGGAACAAACAGGGCTTGTGTCTTGAGAAAACCAACACAGTAACAGCAAAGCACAGTGTTCTACAGAGCTCTTCCAAGGAAATCAAGCAATTTAGGTCCTAAAACCTTTGCTCCTGCTCTCCAGACGAGGAATACACCAACTGGTACAAAATATACGTCAGTAGTGGAGAAAGCAGGTACGTGTCTTCAAGAGCTTCTCTGCTCGCTGCAAGTACAGAGAACAAACAGGGTTTGTTTCTTGAGAAAACCGACACAGCAACAGCAAAGCATAGTGTTCTACAGAGCTCTTCCATGGAAATCAAGCAATTTAGGTCCTAACACCTTTGCTCTTGCTCTGCAGACGAGGAATACACCAACTGGTACAAAATATACTTCACTTGTGGAAAAGGGGCAAGAAAGTGTCTGCAGCAGCTTCTCTGCTTGCTGCAAACACAGGACAACCAACAGGACTTGTGTCTTGAGAAAACCAACACGAGCAACAGCAAAGCACAGTGTTCTACATAGCCCTTCCATGGAAAACAAGCAATTTAGATCCTAAAACCTTTGCTCCTTGCTCAGCACAAGAGGAATACACCAACTGGTACAAAATATACTTCACTTGTGGAAAAGGGGCAAGAAAGTGTCTGCAGCAGCTTCTCTGCTTGCTGAAAACACAGGGAACAAACAGGGTTTGTGTCTTTAGAAACAACCAACACAGCAACAGCAAAGCATAGTGTTCTACATAGCTCTTCCATGGAAAACAAGCAATTTAGATCCTAAAACCTTTGCTCTTGCTCTGCAGACGAGGAATACACCAACTGGTACAAAATATACTTCACTTGTGGAAAAGGGGCAAGAAGTGTCTGCAGCAGCTTCTCTGCTTGCTGAAAACACAGGGAAACAAACAGGGTTAGTGTCTTGAGAAAACCAACACAGCAACAGCAAAGCACAGTGTTCTACATATCTCTTCCAAGGAAATCAAGCAATTTAGGTCCTAAAACCTTTGCTCCTGCTCTCCAGACGAGGAATACACCAACTGGTACAAAATATACTTCACTATTGGAAAAGGGGCAAGAAAGTGTCTGCAGCAGCTTCTCTGCTTGCTGAAAACACAGGAACAAACAGGGTTTGTGTCTTAGAAAACCAACACAGCAACAGCAAAGCATAGTGTTCTACATAGCTCTTCCATGGAAAACAAGCAATTTAGATCCTAAAACCTTTGCTCTTGCTCTGCAGACGAGGAATACAACCAACTGGTACAAATATTACTTCACTTGTGTAAAAGGGGCAAGAAAGTGTCTGCAGCAGCTTCTCTGCTTGCTGAAAACACAGGGAACAAACAGGGCTTGTGTCTTGAGATAACCAACACAGCAACAGCAAAGCACAGTGTTCTACATATCTCTTCCAAGGAAATCAAGCAATTTAGGTCCTAAAACCTTTGCTCCTGCTCTCCAGACGAGGAATACACCAACTGGTACAAAATATACTTCACTAGTGGAAAAGGAGCAAGAAGTGTTCTGCAGCAGCTTCTCTGCTTGCTGAAAACACAGGGAACAAACATGGGCTTGTGTCTTGAGAAAACAAACACAGCAACCGAAAACCATAGTGTTCTACAGAGCTCTTCCATGGAAAAAAAGCAATTTAGATCCTATAAACCTTTGCTCTTGCTTTGCAGACGAGGAACACACCAACTGGTACAAAATATACGTCAGTAGTGGAGAAAGCAGGTACGTGTCTTCAAGAGCTTCTCTGCTTGCTGAAAATCACAGGGAACAAACAGGGCTTGTGTCTTTAGAAAACCAACACAGCAACAGCAAAGCATAGTGTTCTTAATAGCTCTTCCAATGAAATCAAAGCAATTTAAGTCCTAAAACCTTTGATCCGTCTCTGCAGACGAGGAACACACCAACTGGTACAAAATATACTTCACTTGTGAAAAAGGGGCAAGAAAGTGTCTGCAGCAGCTTCTCTGCTTGCTGAAAACACAGGGAACAAACAGGGTTTGTGTCTTGAGAAAAACCAACACAGCAACAGCAAAGCATAGTGTTCTACATAGCTCTTCCATGGAAAACAAGCAATTTAGATCCTAAAACCTTTGCTCTTGCTCTGCAGACGAGGAATACACAAACTGGTACAAAATATACTTCACTAGTGGAAAAGGAACAAGAAAGTGTCTGCAGCAGCTTTTCTGCTCGCTGGAAACACATACAACTAACAAGGCTTGTGTCTTGAGAAAACCAACACAGTAACAGCAAAGCACAGTGTTCTACAGAGCTCTTCCAAGGAAATCAAGCAATATAGGTCCTAAAACCTTTGCTCCTGCTCTCCATCTCCAGACGAGGAATACACCAACTGGTACAAAATATACGTCAGTAGTGGAGAAAGCAGGTACGTGTCTTCAAGAGCTTCTCTGCTCGCTGCAAGTACAGAGAACAAACAGGGTTTGTTTCTTGAGAAAACCGACACAGCAACAGCAAAGCATAGTGTTCTACAGAGCTCTTCCATGGAAATCAAGCAATTTAGGTCCTAACACCTTTGCTCTTGCTCTGCAGACGAGGAATACACCAACTGGTACAAAATATACTTCACTTGTGGAAAAGGGGCAAGAAAGTGTCTGCAGCAGCTTCTCTGCTTGCTGCAAACACAGACAACCAACAGGACTTGTGTCTTGAGAAAACCAACACAGCAACAGCAAAGCACAGTGTTCTACATAGCTCTTCCATGGAAAACAAGCAATTTAGATCCTAAAACCTTTGCTCTTGCTCTGCAGAAGAGGAATACACCAACTGGTACAAAATATACTTCACTTGTGGAAAAGGGGCAAGAAAGTGTCTGCAGCAGCTTCTCTGCTTGCTGAAAACACAGGGAACAAACAGGGTTTGTGTCTTTAGAAAACCAACACAGCAACAGCAAAGCATAGTGTTCTACATAGCTCTTCCATGGAAAACAAGCAATTTAGATCCTAAAACCTTTGCTCTTGCTCTGCAGACGAGGAATACACCAACTGGTACAAAATATACTTCACTTGTGGAAAAGGGGCAAGAAAGTGTCTGCAGCAGCTTCTCTGCTTGCTGAAAACACAGGGAACAAACAGGGTTTGTGTCTTGAGAAAACCAACACAGCAACAGCAAAGCACAGTGTTCTACATATCTCTTCCAAGGAAATCAAGCAATTTAGGTCCTAAAACCTTTGCTCCTGCTCTCCAGACGAGGAATACACCAACTGGTACAAAATATACTTCACTAGTGGAAAAGGGGCAAGAAAGTGTCTGCAGCAGCTTCTCTGCTTGCTGAAAACACAGGGAACCAACAGGGCTTGTGTCTTGAGAAAACCAACACAGCAACAGCAAAGCATAGTGTTCTACATAGCTCTTCCATGGAAAACAAGCAATTTAGATCCTAAAACCTTTGCTCTTGCTCTGCAGACGAGGAATACACCAACAGGTACAAAATATACTTCACTTGTGGAAAAGGGGCAAGAAAGTGTCTGCAGCAGCTTTTCTGCTCGCTGGAAACTCAGACAACCAACAAGACTTGTGTCTTGAGAAAACCAACACAGTAACAGCAAAGCATAGTGTTCTACAGAGCTCTTCCATGGAAATCAAGCAATTTAAGTCCTAAAACCTTTGCTCTTGCTTTGCAGACGAGGAACACACCAACTGGTACAAAATATACGTCAGTAGTGGAGAAAGCAGGTACGTGACTTCAAGAGCTTCTCTGCTTGCTGAAAACACAGGGAACAAACAGGGCTTGTGTCTTTAGAAAACCAACACAGCAACAGCAAAGCATAGTGTTCTTAATAGCTCTTCCAATGAAATCAAGCAATTTAAGTCCTAAAACCTTTGATCCGTCTCTGCAGACGAGGAACACACCAACTGGTACAAAATATACTTCACTTGTGAAAAAGGGGCAAGAAAGTGTCTGCAGCAGCTTCTCTGCTTGCTGAAAACACAGGGAACAAACAGGGTTTGTGTCTTGAGAAAACCAACACAGCAACAGCAAAGCATAGTGTTCTACATAGCTCTTCCATGGAAAACAAGCAATTTAGATCCTAAAACCTTTGCTCTTGCTCTGCAGACGAGGAATACACAAACTGGTACAAAATATACTTCACTAGTGGAAAAGGAACAAGAAAGTGTCTGCAGCAGCTTCTCTGCTTGCTGAAAACACAGAGAACAAACAGGGCTTGTGTCTTGAGAAAACCAACACAGCAACAGCAAAGCATAGTGTTCTACATAGCTCTTCCATGGAAAACAAGCAATTTAGATCCTAAAACCTTTGCTCTTGCTCTGCAGACGAGGAATACACCAACTGGTACAAAATATACTTCAGTTGTGGAAAAGGGGCAAGAAAGTGTCTGCAGCAGCTTTTATGCTCGCTGGAAACACATACAACTAACAAGGCTTGTGTCTTGAGAAAACCAACACAGTAACAGCAAAGCACAGTGTTCTACAGAGCTCTTCCAAGGAAATCAAGCAATTTAGGTCCTAAAACCTTTGCTCCTGCTCTCCAGACGAGGAATACACCAACTGGTACAAAATATACGTCAGTAGTGGAGAAAGCAGGTACGTGTCTTCAAGAGCTTCTCTGCTCGCTGCAAGTACAGAGAACAAACAGGGTTTGTTTCTTGAGAAAACCGACACAGCAACAGCAAAGCATAGTGTTCTACAGAGCTCTTCCATGGAAATCAAGCAATTTAGGTCCTAACACCTTTGCTCTTGCTCTGCAGACGAGGAATACACCAACTGGTACAAAATATACTTCACTTGTGGAAAAGGGGCAAGAAAGTGTCTGCAGCAGCTTCTCTGCTTGCTGCAAACACAGACAACCAACAGGACTTGTGTCTTGAGAAAACCAACACAGCAACAGCAAAGCACAGTGTTCTACATAGCCCTTCCATGGAAAACAAGCAATTTAGATCCTAAAACCTTTGCTCTTGCTCTGCAGAAGAGGAATACACCAACTGGTACAAAATATACTTCACTAGTGGAAAAGGGGCAAGAAAGTGTCTGCAGCAGCTTCTCTGCTTGCTGAAAACACAGAGAACAAACAGGGTTTGTGTCTTTAGAAAACCAACACAGCAACAGCAAAGCATAGTGTTCTACATAGCTCTTCCATGGAAAACAAGCAATTTAGATCCTAAAACCTTTGCTCTTGCTCTGCAGACGAGGAATACACCAACTGGTACAAAATATACTTCACTTGTGGAAAAGGGGCAAGAAAGTGTCTGCAGCAGCTTCTCTGCTTGCTGAAAACACAGGGAACAAACAGGGTTTGTGTCTTGAGAAAACCAACACAGCAACAGCAAAGCACAGTGTTCTACATATCTCTTCCAAGGAAATCAAGCAATTTAGGTCCTAAAACCTTTGCTCCTGCTCTCCAGACGAGGAATACACCAACTGGTACAAAATATACTTCACTAGTGGAAAAGGAGCAAGAAAGTGTCTGCAGCAGCTTCTCTGCTTGCTGAAAACACAGGGAACAAACAGGGCTTGTGTCTTGAGAAAACAAACACAGCAACCGAAAACCATAGTGTTCTACAGAGCTCTTCCATGGAAAAAAAAGCAATTTAGATCCTAAAACCTTTGCTCTTGCTCTGCAGACGAGGAATACACCAACTGGTACAAAATATACTTCAGTTGTGGAAAAGGGGCAAGAAAGTGTCTGCAGCAGCTTTTCTGCTTGCTGGAAACACATACAAACTAACAAGGCTTGTGTCTTGAGGAAAACAAACACAGTAACAGCAAAGCACAGTGTTCTACATATCTCTTCCAAGGAAAATCAAGCAATTTAGGTCCTAAAACCTTTGCTCCTGCTCTCCAGACGAGGAATACACCAACTGGTACAAAATATACGTCAGTAGTGGAGAAAGCAGGTACGTGTCTTCAAGAGCTTCTCTGCTCGCTGCAAGTACAGAGAACAAACAGGGTTTGTTTCTTGAGAAAACCGACACAGCAACAGCAAAGCATAGTGTTCTACAGAGCTCTTCCATGGAAATCAAGCAATTTAGGTCCTAACACCTTTGCTCTTGCTCTGCAGACGAGGAATACACCAACTGGTACAAAATATACTTCACTTGTGGAAAAGGGGCAAGAAAGTGTCTGCAGCAGCTTCTCTGCTTGCTGAAAACACAGGGAACAAACAGGGTTTGTGTCTTGAGAAAACCAACACAGCAACAGCAAAGCACAGTGTTCTACATATCTCTTCCAAGGAAATCAAGCAATTTAGGTCCTAAAAAACTTTGCTCCTGCTCTCCAGACGAGGAATACACCAACTGGTACAAAATATACTTCACTAGTGGAAAAGGGGCAAGAAAGTGTCTGCAGCAGCTTCTCTGCTTGCTGAAAACACAGAGAACAAACAGGGTTTGTGTCTTTAGAAAACCAACACAGCAACAGCAAAGCATAGTGTTCTACATAGCTCTTCCATGGAAAACAAGCAATTTAGATCCTAAAACCTTTGCTCTTGCTCTGCAGACGAGGAATACACCAACTGGTACAAAATATACTTCACTAGTGGAAAAGGAGCAAGAAAGTGTCTGCAGCAGCTTCTCTGCTTGCTGAAAACACAGGGAACAAACAGGGCTTGTGTCTTGAGAAAACAAACACAGCAACCGAAAACCATAGTGTTCTACAGAGCTCTTCCATGGAAAAAAAAGCAATTTAGATCCTAAAACCTTTGCTCTTGCTCTGCAGACGAGGAATACACCAACTGGTACAAAATATACTTCAGTTGTGGAAAAGGGGCAAGAAAGTGTCTGCAGCAGCTTTTCTGCTTGCTGGAAACACATACAACTAACAAGGCTTGTGTCTTGAGAAAACCAACACAGTAACAGCAAAGCACAGTGTTCTACATATCTCTTCCAAGGAAATCAAGCAATTTAGGTCCTAAAACCTTTGCTCCTGCTCTCCAGACGAGGAATACACCAACTGGTACAAAATATACGTCAGTAGTGGAGAAAGCAGGTACGTGTCTTCAAGAGCTTCTCTGCTCGCTGCAAGTACAGAGAACAAACAGGGTTTGTTTCTTGAGAAAACCAACACAGCAACAGCAAAGCATAGTGTTCTACAGAGCTCTTCCATGGAAATCAAGCAATTTAGGTCCTAACACATTTGCTCTTGCTTTGCAGACGAGGAACACACCAACTGGTACAAAATATACTTCACTTGTGAAAAAGGAGCAAGAAAGTGTCTGCAGCAGCTTCTCTGCTTGCTGCAAACACAGACAACCAACAGGACTTGTGTCTTCAGAAAACCAACACAGCAACAGCAAAGCATTGTGTTCTACAGAGCTCTTCCATGGAAAACAAGCAATTTAGATCCTAAAACCTTTGCTCTTGCTCTGCAGACGAGGAATACACCAACTGGTACAAAATATACTTCACTTGTGGAAAAGGGGCAAGAAAGTGTCTGCAGCAGCTTTTCTGCTCGCTGGAAACTCAGACAACCAACAAGACTTGTGTCTTGAGAAAACCAACACAGTAACAGCAAAGCATAGTGTTCTACAGAGCTCTTCCATGGAAATCAAGCAATTTAAGTCCTAAAACCTTTGCTCTTGCTTTGCAGACGAGGAACACACCAACTGGTACAAAATATACGTCAGTAGTGGAGAAAGCAGGTACGTGTCTTCAAGAGCTTCTCTGCTTGCTGAAAACACAGGGAACAAACAGGGCTTGTGTCTTTAGAAAACCAACACAGCAACAGCAAAGCATAGTGTTCTTAATAGCTCTTCCAATGAAATCAAGCAATTTAAGTCCTAAAACCTTTGATCCGTCTCTGCAGACGAGGAACACACCAACTGGTACAAAATATACTTCACTTGTGAAAAAGGGGCAAGAAAGTGTCTGCAGCAGCTTCTCTGCTTGCTGCAAACACAGACAACCAACAGGACTTGTGTCTTGAGAAAACCAACACAGCAACAGCAAAGCATAGTGTTCTACAGAGCTCTTCCATGGAAAACAAGCAATTTAGATCCTAAAACCTTTGCTCTTGCTCTGCAGACGAGGAATACACAAACTGGTACAAAATACACTTCAGTTGTGGAAAAGGGGCAAGAAAGTGTCTGCAGCAGCTTTTCTGCTCGCTGGAAACACATACAACTAACAAGGCTTGTGTCTTGAGAAAACCAACACAGTAACAGCAAAGCACAGTGTTCTACATATCTCTTCCAAGGAAATCAAGCAATTTAGGTCCTAAAACCTTTGCTCCTGCTCTCCAGACGAGGAATACACCAACTGGTACAAAATATACGTCAGTAGTGGAGAAAGCAGGTACGTGTCTTCAAGAGCTTCTCTGCTCGCTGCAAGTACAGAGAACAAACAGGGTTTGTTTCTTGAGAAAACCGACACAGCAACAGCAAAGCATAGTGTTCTACAGAGCTCTTCCATGGAAATCAAGCAATTTAGGTCCTAACACCTTTGCTCTTGCTCTGCAGACGAGGAATACACCAACTGGTACAAAATATACTTCACTTGTGGAAAAGGGGCAAGAAAGTGTCTGCAGCAGCTTCTCTGCTTGCTGCAAACACAGACAACCAACAGGACTTGTGTCTTGAGAAAACCAACACAGCAACAGCAAAGCACAGTGTTCTACATAGCTCTTCCATTGAAAACAAGCAATTTAGATCCTAAAACCTTTGCTCTTGCTCTGCAGAAGAGGAATACACCAACTGGTACAAAATATACTTCACTTGTGGAAAAGGGGCAAGAAAGTGTCTGCAGCAGCTTCTCTGCTTGCTGAAAACACAGGGAACAAACAGGGTTTGTGTCTTTAGAAAACCAACACAGCAACAGCAAAGCATAGTGTTCTACATAGCTCTTCCATGGAAAACAAGCAATTTAGATCCTAAAACCTTTGCTCTTGCTCTGCAGACGAGGAATACACAAACTGGTACAAAATATACTTCACTTGTGGAAAAGGGGCAAGAAAGTGTCTGCAGCAGCTTCTCTGCTTGCTGAAAACACAGGGAACAAACAGGGTTTGTGTCTTGAGAAAACCAACACAGCAACAGCAAAGCACAGTGTTCTACATATCTCTTCCAAGGAAATCAAGCAATTTAGGTCCTAAAACCTTTGCTCCTGCTCTCCAGACGAGGAATACACCGACTAGTACAAAATATACTTCACTAGTGGAAAAGGAGCAAGAAAGTGTCTGCAGCAGCTTCTCTGCTTGCTGAAAACACAGAGAACAAACAGGGTTTGTGTCTTTAGAAAACCAACACAGCAACAGCAAAGCATAGTGTTCTACATAGCTCTTCCATGGAAAACAAGCAATTTAGATCCTAAAACCTTTGCTCTTGCTCTGCAGACGAGGAATACACCAACTGGTACAAAATATACTTCACTTGTGTAAAAGGGGCAAGAAAGTGTCTGCAGCAGCTTCTCTGCTTGCTGAAAACACAGGGAACAAACAGGGCTTGTGTCTTGAGAAAACCAACACAGCAACAGCAAAGCACAGTGTTCTACATATCTCTTCCAAGGAAATCAAGCAATTTAGGTCCTAAAACCTTTGCTCCTGCTCTCCAGACGAGGAATACACCAACTGGTACAAAATATACTTCACTAGTGGAAAAGGAGCAAGAAAGTGTCTGCAGCAGCTTCTCTGCTTGCTGAAAACACAGGGAACAAACAGGGCTTGTGTCTTGAGAAAACAAACACAGCAACCGAAAACCATAGTGTTCTACATAGCTCTTCCATGGAAAAAAAGCAATTTAGATCCTAAAACCTTTGCTCTTGCTCTGCAGACGAGGAATACACCAACTGGTACAAAATATACGTCAGTAGTGGAGAAAGCAGGTACGTGTCTTCAAGAGCTTCTCTGCTCGCTGCAAGTACAGAGAACAAACAGGGTTTGTTTCTTGAGAAAACCAACACAGCAACAGCAAAGCATAGTGCTCTACAGAGCTATTCCATGGAAATCAAGCAATTTAGGTCCTAACACATTTGCTCTTGCTTTGCAGACGAGGAACACACCAACTGGTACAAAATATACTTCACTTGTGAAAAAGGAGCAAGAAAGTGTCTGCAGCAGCTTCTCTGCTTGCTGCAAACACAGACAACCAACAGGACTTGTGTCTTGAGAAAACCAACACAGCAACAGCAAAGCATTGTGTTCTACAGAGCTCTTCCATGGAAAACAAGCAATTTAGATCCTAAAACCTTTGCTCTTGCTCTGCAGAAGAGGAATACACCAACTGGTACAAAATATACTTCACTTGTGGAAAAGGGGCAAGAAAGTGTCTGCAGCAGCTTTTCTGCTCGCTGGAAACTCAGACAACCAACAAGACTTGTGTCTTGAGAAAACCGAAACAGCAACAGCAAAGCATAGTGTTCTACAGAGCTCTTCCATGGAAAACAAGCAATTTAGGTCCTAACACCTTTGCTCTTGCTCTGCAGACGAGGAATACACCAACTGGTACAAAATATACTTCACTTGTGGAAAAGGGGCAAGAAAGTGTCTGCAGCAGCTTCTCTGCTTGCTGCAAACACAGACAACCAACAGGACTTGTGTCTTGAGAAAACCAACACAGCAACAGCAAAGCATAGTGTTCTACATAGCTCTTCCATGGAAAACAAGCAATTTAGATCCTAAAACCTTTGCTCTTGCTCTGCAGACGAGGAATACACAAACTGGTACAAAATATACTTCACTTGTGGAAAAGGGGCAAGAAAGTGTCTGCAGCAGCTTCTCTGCTTGCTGCAAACACAGACAACCAACAGGACTTGTGTCTTGAGAAAACCAACACAGCAACAGCAAAGCATAGTGTTCTACATAGCTCTTCCATGGAAAACAAGCAATTTAGATCCTAAAACCTTTGCTCTTGCTCTGCAGACGAGGAATACACAAACTGGTACAAAATATACTTCACTAGTGGAAAAGGAGCAAGAAAGTGTCTGCAGCAGCTTCTCTGCTTGCTGAAAACACAGAGAACAAACAGGGCTTGTGTCTTGAGAAAACCAACACAGCAACAGCAAAGCATAGTGTTCTACATAGCTCTTCCATGGAAAACAAGCAATTTAGATCCTAAAACCTTTGCTCTTGCTCTGCAGACGAGGAATACACCAACAGGTACAAAATATACTTCACTTGTGGAAAAGGGGCAAGAAAGTGTCTGCAGCAGCTTTTCTGCTCGCTGGAAACTCAGACAACCAACAAGACTTGTGTCTTGAGAAAACCAACACAGTAACAGCAAAGCATAGTGTTCTACAGAGCTCTTCCATGGAAATCAAGCAATTTAAGTCCTAAAACCTTTGCTCTTGCTTTGCAGACGAGGAACACACTAACTGGTACAAAATATACGTCAGTAGTGGAGAAAGCAGGTACGTGACTTCAAGAGCTTCTCTGCTTGCTGAAAACACAGGGAACAAACAGGGCTTGTGTCTTTAGAAAACCAACACAGCAACAGCAAAGCATAGTGTTCTTAATAGCTCTTCCAATGAAATCAAGCAATTTAAGTCCTAAAACCTTTGATCCGTCTCTGCAGACGAGGAACACACCAACTGGTACAAAATATACTTCACTTGTGGAAAAGGGGCAAGAAAGTGTCTGCAGCAGCTTCTCTGCTTGCTGAAAACACAGGGAACAAACAGGGTTTGTGTCTTGAGAAAACCAACACAGCAACAGCAAAGCATAGTGTTCTACATAGCTCTTCCATGGAAAACAAGCAATTTAGATCCTAAAACCTTTGCTCTTGCTCTGCAGACGAGGAATACACAAACTGGTACAAAATATACTTCACTAGTGGAAAAGGAACAAGAAAGTGTCTGCAGCAGCTTCTCTGCTTGCTGAAAACACAGAGAACAAACAGGGCTTGTGTCTTGAGAAAACCAACACAGCAACAGCAAAGCATAGTGTTCTACATAGCTCTTCCATGGAAAACAAGCAATTTAGATCCTAAAACCTTTGCTCTTGCTCTGCAGACGAGGAATACACCAACTGGTACAAAATATACTTCAGTTGTGGAAAAGGGGCAAGAAAGTGTCTGCAGCAGCTTTTCTGCTCGCTGGAAACACATACAACTAACAAGGCTTGTGTCTTGAGAAAACCAACACAGTAACAGCAAAGCACAGTGTTCTACAGAGCTCTTCCAAGGAAATCAAGCAATTTAGGTCCTAAAACCTTTGCTCCTGCTCTCCAGACGAGGAATACACCAACTGGTACAAAATATACGTCAGTAGTGGAGAAAGCAGGTACGTGTCTTCAAGAGCTTCTCTGCTCGCTGCAAGTACAGAGAACAAACAGGGTTTGTTTCTTGAGAAAACCGACACAGCAACAGCAAAGCATAGTGTTCTACAGAGCTCTTCCATGGAAATCAAGCAATTTAGGTCCTAACACCTTTGCTCTTGCTCTGCAGACGAGGAATACACCAACTGGTACAAAATATACTTCACTTGTGGAAAAGGGGCAAGAAAGTGTCTGCAGCAGCTTCTCTGCTTGCTGCAAACACAGACAACCAACAGGACTTGTGTCTTGAGAAAACCAACACAGCAACAGCAAAGCATAGTGTTCTACATAGCCCTTCCATGGAAAACAAGCAATTTAGATCCTAAAACCTTTGCTCTTGCTCTGCAGAAGAGGAATACACCAACTGGTACAAAATATACTTCACTTGTGGAAAAGGGGCAAGAAAGTGTCTGCAGCAGCTTCTCTGCTTGCTGAAAACACAGGGAACAAACAGGGTTTGTGTCTTTAGAAAACCAACACAGCAACAGCAAAGCATAGTGTTCTACATAGCTCTTCCATGGAAAACAAGCAATTTAGATCCTAAAACCTTTGCTCTTGCTCTGCAGACGAGGAATACACCAACTGGTACAAAATATACTTCACTTGTGGAAAAGGGGCAAGAAAGTGTCTGCAGCAGCTTCTCTGCTTGCTGAAAACACAGGGAACAAACAGGGTTTGTGTCTTGAGAAAACCAACACAGCAACAGCAAAGCACAGTGTTCTACATATCTCTTCCAAGGAAATCAAGCAATTTAGGTCCTAAAACCTTTGCTCCTGCTCTCCAGACGAGGAATACACCGACTAGTACAAAATATACTTCACTAGTGGAAAAGGAGCAAGAAAGTGTCTGCAGCAGCTTCTCTGCTTGCTGAAAACACAGAGAACAAACAGGGTTTGTGTCTTTAGAAAACCAACACAGCAACAGCAAAGCATAGTGTTCTACATAGCTCTTCCATGGAAAACAAGCAATTTAGATCCTAAAACCTTTGCTCTTGCTCTGCAGACGAGGAATACACCAACTGGTACAAAATATACTTCACTTGTGTAAAAGGGGCAAGAAAGTGTCTGCAGCAGCTTCTCTGCTTGCTGAAAACACAGGGAACAAACAGGGCTTGTGTCTTGAGAAAACCAACACAGCAACAGCAAAGCACAGTGTTCTACATATCTCTTCCAAGGAAATCAAGCAATTTAGGTCCTAAAACCTTTGCTCCTGCTCTCCAGACGAGGAATACACCAACTGGTACAAAATATACTTCACTAGTGGAAAAGGAGCAAGAAAGTGTCTGCAGCAGCTTCTCTGCTTGCTGAAAACACAGGGAACAAACAGGGCTTGTGTCTTGAGAAAACAAACACAGCAACCGAAAACCATAGTGTTCTACATAGCTCTTCCATGGAAAAAAAGCAATTTAGATCCTAAAACCTTTGCTCTTGCTCTGCAGACGAGGAATACACCAACTGGTACAAAATATACGTCAGTAGTGGAGAAAGCAGGTACGTGTCTTCAAGAGCTTCTCTGCTCGCTGCAAGTACAGAGAACAAACAGGGTTTGTTTCTTGAGAAAACCAACACAGCAACAGCAAAGCATAGTGCTCTACAGAGCTATTCCATGGAAATCAAGCAATTTAGGTCCTAACACATTTGCTCTTGCTTTGCAGACGAGGAACACACCAACTGGTACAAAATATACTTCACTTGTGAAAAAGGAGCAAGAAAGTGTCTGCAGCAGCTTCTCTGCTTGCTGCAAACACAGACAACCAACAGGACTTGTGTCTTGAGAAAACCAACACAGCAACAGCAAAGCATTGTGTTCTACAGAGCTCTTCCATGGAAAACAAGCAATTTAGATCCTAAAACCTTTGCTCTTGCTCTGCAGAAGAGGAATACACCAACTGGTACAAAATATACTTCACTTGTGGAAAAGGGGCAAGAAAGTGTCTGCAGCAGCTTTTCTGCTCGCTGGAAACTCAGACAACCAACAAGACTTGTGTCTTGAGAAAACCGAAACAGCAACAGCAAAGCATAGTGTTCTACAGAGCTCTTCCATGGAAAACAAGCAATTTAGGTCCTAACACCTTTGCTCTTGCTCTGCAGACGAGGAATACACCAACTGGTACAAAATATACTTCACTTGTGGAAAAGGGGCAAGAAAGTGTCTGCAGCAGCTTCTCTGCTTGCTGCAAACACAGACAACCAACAGGACTTGTGTCTTGAGAAAACCAACACAGCAACAGCAAAGCATAGTGTTCTACATAGCTCTTCCATGGAAAACAAGCAATTTAGATCCTAAAACCTTTGCTCTTGCTCTGCAGACGAGGAATACACAAACTGGTACAAAATATACTTCACTTGTGGAAAAGGGGCAAGAAAGTGTCTGCAGCAGCTTCTCTGCTTGCTGCAAACACAGACAACCAACAGGACTTGTGTCTTGAGAAAACCAACACAGCAACAGCAAAGCATAGTGTTCTACATAGCTCTTCCATGGAAAACAAGCAATTTAGATCCTAAAACCTTTGCTCTTGCTCTGCAGACGAGGAATACACAAACTGGTACAAAATATACTTCACTAGTGGAAAAGGAGCAAGAAAGTGTCTGCAGCAGCTTCTCTGCTTGCTGAAAACACAGAGAACAAACAGGGCTTGTGTCTTGAGAAAACCAACACAGCAACAGCAAAGCATAGTGTTCTACATAGCTCTTCCATGGAAAACAAGCAATTTAGATCCTAAAACCTTTGCTCTTGCTCTGCAGACGAGGAATACACCAACAGGTACAAAATATACTTCACTTGTGGAAAAGGGGCAAGAAAGTGTCTGCAGCAGCTTTTCTGCTCGCTGGAAACTCAGACAACCAACAAGACTTGTGTCTTGAGAAAACCAACACAGTAACAGCAAAGCATAGTGTTCTACAGAGCTCTTCCATGGAAATCAAGCAATTTAAGTCCTAAAACCTTTGCTCTTGCTTTGCAGACGAGGAACACACTAACTGGTACAAAATATACGTCAGTAGTGGAGAAAGCAGGTACGTGACTTCAAGAGCTTCTCTGCTTGCTGAAAACACAGGGAACAAACAGGGCTTGTGTCTTTAGAAAACCAACACAGCAACAGCAAAGCATAGTGTTCTTAATAGCTCTTCCAATGAAATCAAGCAATTTAAGTCCTAAAACCTTTGATCCGTCTCTGCAGACGAGGAACACACCAACTGGTACAAAATATACTTCACTTGTGGAAAAGGGGCAAGAAAGTGTCTGCAGCAGCTTCTCTGCTTGCTGAAAACACAGGGAACAAACAGGGTTTGTGTCTTGAGAAAACCAACACAGCAACAGCAAAGCATAGTGTTCTACATAGCTCTTCCATGGAAAACAAGCAATTTAGATCCTAAAACCTTTGCTCTTGCTCTGCAGACGAGGAATACACAAACTGGTACAAAATATACTTCACTAGTGGAAAAGGAACAAGAAAGTGTCTGCAGCAGCTTCTCTGCTTGCTGAAAACACAGAGAACAAACAGGGCTTGTGTCTTGAGAAAACCAACACAGCAACAGCAAAGCATAGTGTTCTACATAGCTCTTCCATGGAAAACAAGCAATTTAGATCCTAAAACCTTTGCTCTTGCTCTGCAGACGAGGAATACACCAACTGGTACAAAATATACTTCAGTTGTGGAAAAGGGGCAAGAAAGTGTCTGCAGCAGCTTTTCTGCTCGCTGGAAACACATACAACTAACAAGGCTTGTGTCTTGAGAAAACCAACACAGTAACAGCAAAGCACAGTGTTCTACAGAGCTCTTCCAAGGAAATCAAGCAATTTAGGTCCTAAAACCTTTGCTCCTGCTCTCCAGACGAGGAATACACCAACTGGTACAAAATATACGTCAGTAGTGGAGAAAGCAGGTACGTGTCTTCAAGAGCTTCTCTGCTCGCTGCAAGTACAGAGAACAAACAGGGTTTGTTTCTTGAGAAAACCGACACAGCAACAGCAAAGCATAGTGTTCTACAGAGCTCTTCCATGGAAATCAAGCAATTTAGGTCCTAACACCTTTGCTCTTGCTCTGCAGACGAGGAATACACCAACTGGTACAAAATATACTTCACTTGTGGAAAAGGGGCAAGAAAGTGTCTGCAGCAGCTTCTCTGCTTGCTGCAAACACAGACAACCAACAGGACTTGTGTCTTGAGAAAACCAACACAGCAACAGCAAAGCACAGTGTTCTACATAGCCCTTCCATGGAAAACAAGCAATTTAGATCCTAAAACCTTTGCTCTTGCTCTGCAGAAGAGGAATACACCAACTGGTACAAAATATACTTCACTTGTGGAAAAGGGGCAAGAAAGTGTCTGCAGCAGCTTCTCTGCTTGCTGAAAACACAGGGAACAAACAGGGTTTGTGTCTTTAGAAAACCAACACAGCAACAGCAAAGCATAGTGTTCTACATAGCTCTTCCATGGAAAACAAGCAATTTAGATCCTAAAACCTTTGCTCTTGCTCTGCAGACGAGGAATACACCAACTGGTACAAAATATACTTCACTTGTGGAAAAGGGGCAAGAAAGTGTCTGCAGCAGCTTCTCTGCTTGCTGAAAACACAGGGAACAAACAGGGTTTGTGTCTTGAGAAAACCAACACAGCAACAGCAAAGCACAGTGTTCTACATATCTCTTCCAAGGAAATCAAGCAATTTAGGTCCTAAAACCTTTGCTCCTGCTCTCCAGACGAGGAATACACCAACTGGTACAAAATATACTTCACTAGTGGAAAAGGGGCAAGAAAGTGTCTGCAGCAGCTTCTCTGCTTGCTGAAAACACAGAGAACAAACAGGGTTTGTGTCTTTAGAAAACCAACACAGCAACAGCAAAGCATAGTGTTCTACATAGCTCTTCCATGGAAAACAAGCAATTTAGATCCTAAAACCTTTGCTCTTGCTCTGCAGACGAGGAATACACCAACTGGTACAAAATATACTTCACTTGTGTAAAAGGGGCAAGAAAGTGTCTGCAGCAGCTTCTCTGCTTGCTGAAAACACAGGGAACAAACAGGGCTTGTGTCTTGAGAAAACCAACACAGCAACAGCAAAGCACAGTGTTCTACATATCTCTTCCAAGGAAATCAAGCAATTTAGGTCCTAAAACCTTTGCTCCTGCTCTCCAGACGAGGAATACACCAACTGGTACAAAATATACTTCACTAGTGGAAAAGGAGCAAGAAAGTGTCTGCAGCAGCTTCTCTGCTTGCTGAAAACACAGGGAACAAACAGGGCTTGTGTCTTGAGAAAACAAACACAGCAACCGAAAACCATAGTGTTCTACAGAGCTCTTCCATGGAAAAAAAGCAATTTAGATCCTAAAACCTTTGCTCTTGCTCTGCAGACGAGGAATACACCAACTGGTACAAAATATACTTCAGTTGTGGAAAAGGGGCAAGAAAGTGTCTGCAGCAGCTTTTCTGCTTGCTGGAAACACATACAACTAACAAGGCTTGTGTCTTGAGAAAACCAACACAGTAACAGCAAAGCACAGTGTTCTACATATCTCTTCCAAGGAAATCAAGCAATTTAGGTCCTAAAACCTTTGCTCCTGCTCTCCAGACGAGGAATACACCAACTGGTACAAAATATACGTCAGTAGTGGAGAAAGCAGGTACGTGTCTTCAAGAGCTTCTCTGCTCGCTGCAAGTACAGAGAACAAACAGGGTTTGTTTCTTGAGAAAACCAACACAGCAACAGCAAAGCATAGTGTTCTACAGAGCTCTTCCATGGAAATCAAGCAATTTAGGTCCTAACACATTTGCTCTTGCTTTGCAGACGAGGAACACACCAACTGGTACAAAATATACTTCACTTGTGAAAAAGGAGCAAGAAAGTGTCTGCAGCAGCTTCTCTGCTTGCTGCAAACACAGACAACCAACAGGACTTGTGTCTTGAGAAAACCAACACAGCAACAGCAAAGCATTGTGTTCTACAGAGCTCTTCCATGGAAAACAAGCAATTTAGATCCTAAAACCTTTGCTCTTGCTCTGCACAAGAGGAATACACCAACTGGTACAAAATAAACTTCACTTGTGGAAAAGGGGCAAGAAAGTGTCTGCAGCAGCTTTTCTGCTCGCTGGAAACTCAGACAACCAACAAGACTTGTGTCTTGAGAAAACCAACACAGTAACAGCAAAGCATAGTGTTCTACAGAGCTCTTCCATGGAAATCAAGCAATTTAAGTCCTAAAACCTTTGCTCTTGCTTTGCAGACGAGGAACACACCAACTGGTACAAAATATACGTCAGTAGTGGAGAAAGCAGGTACGTGTCTTCAAGAGCTTCTCTGCTTGCTGAAAACACAGGGAACAAACAGGGCTTGTGTCTTTAGAAAACCAACACAGCAACAGCAAAGCATAGTGTTCTTAATAGCTCTTCCAATGAAATCAAGCAATTTAAGTCCTAAAACCTTTGATCCGTCTCTGCAGACGAGGAACACACCAACTGGTACAAAATATACTTCACTTGTGAAAAAGGGGCAAGAAAGTGTCTGCAGCAGCTTCTCTGCTTGCTGAAAACACAGGGAACAAACAGGGTTTGTGTCTTGAGAAAACCAACACAGCAACAGCAAAGCATAGTGTTCTACATAGCTCTTCCATGGAAAACAAGCAATTTAGATCCTAAAACCTTTGCTCTTGCTCTGCAGACGAGGAATACACAAACTGGTACAAAATATACTTCACTAGTGGAAAAGGAACAAGAAAGTGTCTGCAGCAGCTTTTCTGCTCGCTGGAAACACATACAACTAACAAGGCTTGTGTCTTGAGAAAACCAACACAGTAACAGCAAAGCACAGTGTTCTACAGAGCTCTTCCAAGGAAATCAAGCAATTTAGGTCCTAAAACCTTTGCTCCTGCTCTCCAGACGAGGAATACACCAACTGGTACAAAATATACGTCAGTAGTGGAGAAAGCAGGTACGTGTCTTCAAGAGCTTCTCTGCTCGCTGCAAGTACAGAGAACAAACAGGGTTTGTTTCTTGAGAAAACCGACACAGCAACAGCAAAGCATAGTGTTCTACAGAGCTCTTCCATGGAAATCAAGCAATTTAGGTCCTAACACCTTTGCTCTTGCTCTGCAGACGAGGAATACACCAACTGGTACAAAATATACTTCACTTGTGGAAAAGGGGCAAGAAAGTGTCTGCAGCAGCTTCTCTGCTTGCTGCAAACACAGACAACCAACAGGACTTGTGTCTTGAGAAAACCAACACAGCAACAGCAAAGCACAGTGTTCTACATAGCTCTTCCATGGAAAACAAGCAATTTAGATCCTAAAACCTTTGCTCTTGCTCTGCAGAAGAGGAATACACCAACTGGTACAAAATATACTTCACTTGTGGAAAAGGGGCAAGAAAGTGTCTGCAGCAGCTTCTCTGCTTGCTGAAAACACAGGGAACAAACAGGGTTTGTGTCTTTAGAAAACCAACACAGCAACAGCAAAGCATAGTGTTCTACATAGCTCTTCCATGGAAAACAAGCAATTTAGATCCTAAAACCTTTGCTCTTGCTCTGCAGACGAGGAATACACCAACTGGTACAAAATATACTTCACTTGTGGAAAAGGGGCAAGAAAGTGTCTGCAGCAGCTTCTCTGCTTGCTGAAAACACAGGGAACAAACAGGGTTTGTGTCTTGAGAAAACCAACACAGCAACAGCAAAGCACAGTGTTCTACATATCTCTTCCAAGGAAATCAAGCAATTTAGGTCCTAAAACCTTTGCTCCTGCTCTCCAGACGAGGAATACACCAACTGGTACAAAATATACGTCAGTAGTGGAAAAGGGGCAAGAAAGTGTCTGCAGCAGCTTCTCTGCTTGCTGAAAACACAGAGAACAAACAGGGTTTGTGTCTTTAGAAAACCAACACAGCAACAGCAAAGCATAGTGTTCTACATAGCTCTTCCATGGAAAACAAGCAATTTAGATCCTAACACATTTGCTCTTGCTTTGCAGACGAGGAACACACCAACTGGTACAAAATATACTTCACTTGTGAAAAAGGAGCAAGAAAGTGTCTGCAGCAGCTTCTCTGCTTGCTGCAAACACAGACAACCAACAGGACTTGTGTCTTGAGAAAACCAACACAGCAACAGCAAAGCATTGTGTTCTACAGAGCTCTTCCATGGAAAACAAGCAATTTAGATCCTAAAACCTTTGCTCTTGCTCTGCAGAAGAGGAATACACCAACTGGTACAAAATATACTTCACTTGTGGAAAAGGGGCAAGAAAGTGTCTGCAGCAGCTTTTCTGCTCGCTGGAAACTCAGACAACCAACAAGACTTGTGTCTTGAGAAAACCGAAACAGCAACAGCAAAGCATAGTGTTCTACAGAGCTCTTCCATGGAAAACAAGCAATTTAGGTCCTAACACCTTTGCTCTTGCTCTGCAGACGAGGAATACACCAACTGGTACAAAATATACTTCACTTGTGGAAAAGGGGCAAGAAAGTGTCTGCAGCAGCTTCTCTGCTTGCTGCAAACACAGACAACCAACAAGACTTGTGTCTTGAGAAAACCAACACAGCAACAGCAAAGCATAGTGTTCTACATAGCTCTTCCATGGAAAACAAGCAATTTAGATCCTAAAACCTTTGCTCTTGCTCTGCAGACGAGGAATACACAAACTGGTACAAAATATACTTCACTTGTGGAAAAGGGGCAAGAAAGTGTCTGCAGCAGCTTCTCTGCTTGCTGCAAACACAGACAACCAACAGGACTTGTGTCTTGAGAAAACCAACACAGCAACAGCAAAGCATAGTGTTCTACATAGCTCTTCCATGGAAAACAAGCAATTTAGATCCTAAAACCTTTGCTCTTGCTCTGCAGACGAGGAATACACAAACTGGTACAAAATATACTTCACTAGTGGAAAAGGAGCAAGAAAGTGTCTGCAGCAGCTTCTCTGCTTGCTGAAAACACAGAGAACAAACAGGGCTTGTGTCTTGAGAAAACCAACACAGCAACAGCAAAGCATAGTGTTCTACATAGCTCTTCCATGGAAAACAAGCAATTTAGATCCTAAAACCTTTGCTCTTGCTCTGCAGACGAGGAATACACCAACAGGTACAAAATATACTTCACTTGTGGAAAAGGGGCAAGAAAGTGTCTGCAGCAGCTTTTCTGCTCGCTGGAAACTCAGACAACCAACAAGACTTGTGTCTTGAGAAAACCAACACAGTAACAGCAAAGCATAGTGTTCTACAGAGCTCTTCCATGGAAATCAAGCAATTTAAGTCCTAAAACCTTTGCTCTTGCTTTGCAGACGAGGAACACACTAACTGGTACAAAATATACGTCAGTAGTGGAGAAAGCAGGTACGTGACTTCAAGAGCTTCTCTGCTTGCTGAAAACACAGGGAACAAACAGGGCTTGTGTCTTTAGAAAACCAACACAGCAACAGCAAAGCATAGTGTTCTTAATAGCTCTTCCAATGAAATCAAGCAATTTAAGTCCTAAAACCTTTGATCCGTCTCTGCAGACGAGGAACACACCAACTGGTACAAAATATACTTCACTTGTGGAAAAGGGGCAAGAAAGTGTCTGCAGCAGCTTCTCTGCTTGCTGAAAACACAGGGAACAAACAGGGTTTGTGTCTTGAGAAAACCAACACAGCAACAGCAAAGCATAGTGTTCTACATAGCTCTTCCATGGAAAACAAGCAATTTAGATCCTAAAACCTTTGCTCTTGCTCTGCAGACGAGGAATACACAAACTGGTACAAAATATACTTCACTAGTGGAAAAGGAACAAGAAAGTGTCTGCAGCAGCTTCTCTGCTTGCTGAAAACACAGAGAACAAACAGGGCTTGTGTCTTGAGAAAACCAACACAGCAACAGCAAAGCATAGTGTTCTACATAGCTCTTCCATGGAAAACAAGCAATTTAGATCCTAAAACCTTTGCTCTTGCTCTGCAGACGAGGAATACACCAACTGGTACAAAATATACTTCAGTTGTGGAAAAGGGGCAAGAAAGTGTCTGCAGCAGCTTTTCTGCTCGCTGGAAACACATACAACTAACAAGGCTTGTGTCTTGAGAAAACCAACACAGTAACAGCAAAGCACAGTGTTCTACAGAGCTCTTCCAAGGAAATCAAGCAATTTAGGTCCTAAAACCTTTGCTCCTGCTCTCCAGACGAGGAATACACCAACTGGTACAAAATATACGTCAGTAGTGGAGAAAGCAGGTACGTGT